>NC_068452.1:32920282-32982782 GCF_023373465.1 Oncorhynchus keta | reverse complement strand
TAAAGGTCCCCATCCAACCTGACAGAGCTTGAGGATCTGCAGAGAAGAATGGGAGATACTCCCCAGATACAGGTGTGCCAAGCTTGTAGCATCATACCTTGGAAGACTTGAGGCTGTAATTGCTGCCAAAGGTAAACAAAGTATTGAGTAACGGGTCTGAATACTAGTTTTTCTTTTTTTATACATTTGAAAAAATGTCTAAACCTGTTTTTGCTTTGGAATTATGGGGTATTGTGTGTAGATTGATGAGGGGGAAAAAACAATTGAATACATTTTTGAATAAGGCTGTAAAGTAACAAAATGTGGGGGAAAAATCAAGGGGTCTGAATACGTTCCGAATGCACTGTGTATACAGTACCAGTCAAATGTTTGGACACAACTACTCATTCCAGGGGTTTTCTATATATTTACTATTTTCTACATTGTAGAATAATAGTGAAGGCATCAAAACTATGAGATAACTCATATGGAATCATGTAGTAACCACAAATCAAAATATATTTGATATTTGATATTCGTCAAAGTAGCCACCATTTTCCTTTGCACACTCTTGGCATTCTCTCAATCAGATTAATGAGGTAGTCACCTGGAATGCATTTCAATTAAAAAGGTGTGCCTTGTTAAAAGTTCATTCGTGGATTTTTTTCCCTTCTTAATGCGTTTGAGCCAATCAGTTGTGTTGTGACAAGGTAGAGGTGGTATACAGAGAATAGCCCTATTTGGTAAAAGACCAAATCCATATTATGGCAAGAACACCTCAAATAAGCAAAGAGAAATTACAGTCCAGAATTACTTTAATAAGACATGAAGGTCAGTCAATGCGGAACATTTCAAGAACTTTGAACGTTTCTTCAAGTGCATTTGCAAAAACCATCAAGTGCTATGATGAAACTGGCTCTCATGAGGACCAACACAGGAAAGGAAGACCCAGAGTTACCTCTGCTGCAAAGGATAAGTTCATTAGAGTTACCAGCCTCAGAAATTGCAGCCCAAATAAACGCTTCAGAGTTCAAGTAACAGACACATCTCAACATCAACTGTTCAGAGGAGACTGTGTGAATCAGGCCTTCATGGTTTAATTGCTGCACAGAAACCACTACTCATGGACACCAATAAGAAGAGACTTGCTTGGGCCAAGAAACACGAGCAATGGACATTAGACTGGTGGAAATCTGTCCTTTGGTCTGATGAGTCCACATTTTTTATTTTTGGTTCCAACCGCTGTGTCTTTGTGAGACGCAAAGTAGGTGTGTGGTTCCCAACGTGAAGCATGGAGGAGGAGTTGTGATGGTGTGGGGTGCTTTGCAGGTGACACTTGTCTGTATTTAGAATTCAAGGCACACTTAACCATGGCATGGCTACCACAGCATTCTGCAGTGATACGCCATCCCATCTGGTTTGCGCTTAGTGGGACTGTAATTTATTTTTCATCAGGACAATGACCCAACACACCTCCAGGCTGTGTAAGGGCTATTTGACCAAGATGGTGAGTGATGGAGTGCTGCATCAGATGACCTGGCCTCCACAGTCACCCGATCTCAACCCACTTGAGATGGTTTGGGATGAGTTGGATTGCAGAGTGAAGGAAAAGCAGCCAACAAGTGCTCAGCATATGTGTGAACTCCTTCAAGACTGTTGGAAAAGCATTCCTCATGAAGCTGGTTGAGAGAATGCCAAAAGTGTACAAAGCTGTCATCAAGGCAAAGGGTGGCTACTTTGAAGAATCTTAAATCTAAAATATATTTTGATTTGTTAACACTTTTTTTGGTTACTACATGATTCCATATGTGTTATTTCATAGTTGTGATGTCTTCACTATTATTCTACAATGTAGAAAATAGTAAAAATAAAGAAAAACCCTTGAATGAGTAGGTGTGTCCAAATTATCAACTGGTACTGTATATATTTTTAAGTATGTGATAATTATACTATAGATTATATTATATTATCTAAAGGTCATCATATTTCTGTGATTGGTTGTCTAGTGTATACATTTTCTGAGTGTTATTCTGTCTGCCTCTCCAGTGAATGTATGTCTGTGAATGAACCCTATCGATATGTTTAGTGTGTTAGTTTTCTTTTTTACGACTCTGTTTCTATTTTTGATGTAAATGTCATGTTATAGAAGGGTCCAGACACCTTTTATGTGATCTCACTTGTTTTTGGGAAATTTACCCCAAACATGCAAATCACTTCCTCATCCTGGTTGTGCAGTACGAGGCCCTGAAAAAACATGAAAAAAGGCTCCAAAAACACCCAAATACATCCTTTTAGAAACGGCAAAGCTCTCAGTATAGTGATGCAGGTATTAAGATGTGGTACACATGAAAATGTGTCTTCAAAAATGTAGATTTGGTTGTAATAAAGAGAACTTCTCCTTTAACCCGGTCTGTCTCTCCAGTGAGTGTTGTGTCTATTAAGCCCTTCTCTCTCCCCAGGCCCAAGCCCATGACTCACCAGTTGTCCAGCCCTGATTTCCATGGTGAGGAGAAGAGCGAGCAGGTGACCAGCATTGGCCAAATCAAACCGGAACTCTACAGACTGCGTGGGGGCGACCAGGGGGAAGGGAAAGCAGGGGACAATTGTGGCAAGATCAGCTTCCTCCTGCGCTACGCCTTCAAGTGAGTGAACCGATTCACTTAATTAATCCTCTTCACACCTCGGTCTGAGTGCACTGTTAAATATACATTACATTAAGGCTTAGACAGAGGATCAACAGCTGCTCTGTCATCACAGCTGAGTTAAGGTACTTGCCCTAGAAACTCTATCATTGCAGTGTCAAGTATCACACAATGGGCAGTTTTTATCACCCATATATATCTTTACATTATGGACTAAATAGTGTACACAAGATATATAGATGTATGTTGTAGGTTTTCTGCACCACAGACTCTGTTTATGTAAATGGTGGACGTGCCCCCCTCCGGAGGGTTGAAGATGGGAAGATGGAGGGAGGACAGAGAGGAGGGAGAGATCAGGGGTAGTGTAGTACAGTCTGCTAGGTCAATCTCAGTCTCAGTCTATCTGTGGCTCTGTGGCTGCCTGGTGGGGTCCTTTCTTTCTGCCGTCACACAAAGAAACATTACAATGGAGAAAGAAAGTGCTGATGTTTGAAAAACAAGGGAGTGAGAGGCAGTTAGGGTCATGAATTATATATGGTGAGCTACTTTAAACAGCAGACCCTGTCAACACATAATAACACCAGACTGTTATAGCACGAATTACAGACACACAGAATTAGAGGGAGGGAGGGAGGGAGGGAGGGAGGGAGGGAGGGAGGGAGGGAGGGAGGGAGGGAGGGAGGGAGGGAGGGAGGGAGGGAGGGAGGGAGGGAGGGAGGGGGAGGGAGGGAGGGAGGGGAGCTGTTGGTGTATCTCTACCTGTACCTACATGTATTTCTACCTCACGTCACAAGATCATTTGTTCTGCTCTGCTTTCTGACACACTGTGAATCTTTGTTAGAAAATCTAGAGAGAGAGGAGACAGATAGAGAGAGCGGGAGAGAGAGATAATGTGTCACCTTCTCTTCACACTGTGAGCACTGTGTGGGATAATTGTAATGTATTTACCATACATCAATGTTAACGTGCTAGACCCGAGCACATTTGGGGAATAGCAGTCAGGATAACAATGTCAATTTTCCCTCAGCCCTTTGGGAAATGTATTTTTTATTGACAATGTAGTTAAAAGCTGACACTAGTGCTGTGGGAATAGGGCGGTTTCCAGCCATTGAGGAATAGTATAGCGAATTTCCCTCTGACACATCAGTAATAGGTGTATTTTCTGCCGAGTGCTTCTGGGACCGTGTTAGTAGGCCGTCATTGTAAATAAGAATTTGTTCTTAACTGACTTGCGTAGTTAAATATATATATATTTTTTAAAGGTTGTCTTTTGTTCCTGCTCTTTGTTGTCTTGATGTTCAAAGAGAGTAAGTAGAGAGTAGGAACACTACAGTGTTTGTTGTTGTAATGAGGTAATGTTGTTGGATGTGACATGCCATCAGGGACAGCTTTTATACAGGACTCACCTGGCATTTTCAATTATGTTTTATAAAACTACACTGCTCAGAGTCATAAGGACTACAGTTCCCAACACGTACTGACAGTGTGTATCAACTTCTAAGCGGAGATGATACTAGACTTAAAGTAAGTAGATAGACTTAAGAAATAATAATTGGACATGTTTCTCTGCTTAACGTGTTTATCCAATTTAAATATAACTTCCTAATTTACTAATGACGGTATTAATCTTATCCCTGATTTGATGTGATTGTAGGATTGGCATGTTTACCTGATTTCCTTAATTGGACGTGATTGCATGATAAACATGAAACCTGATTGGATGCAATCGTGTCATCAACAGGCTTATCTCAGTCCTGATTGGGCCAGATGATTAAACAGTGTGTTTGTCTGAGCTGCTATTGGCTATGGCCTGGTGGTGCTCTCTTCCCCAGAGTTCACGCTGTGCTCCTAAAGGCCCGTAATGAAGTGGTGACACGCTCGTTAACGCAGAAAGACAGGGTATAATGAGGTCTGAGTAAAGGCCTGCCAGCCATCTTCACTCTCTTAATTAAATCCCTCATAAGTAGTTCTGCAGACAGACCACTGGACGTTGGTGGTTTAGTTTGACATCTTCGTGTGTGTGTGTGTGTATGCATGTGTATATGTGCACGACTGTGTGTGTGTAGCACGACTGTGTGTGTGTGTGTGTGTGTGTGTGTGTGTGTGTGTGTGTGTGTGTGTGTGTGTGTGTGTGTGTGTGTGTGTGTGTGTGTGTGTGTGTGTGTGTGTGTGTGTGTGTGTGTGTGTGTGTGACCCAGACTGACCATAACACAGTGGAATAGCCTACTATGAGGAGTATTAATGGCTTGGCTTCTCTCTCTGGAACTGCTGGAGCCAATCTGTAGCTTTGTAGCAATGGATTATGCTACTTGTAGAAGTTGCTCTCATTCACAGATCTACCTTCCTCACATTCCCCATTAGTAGGGAGTAAACCTTTAAATCAGTGTCACGGGCTGCTTCATCCTAGACCTCAATGGATCCCCATCGACCCACTCCATAGATACAACATACTCTCCTAACCACTCCACTGTCTCTCTATCTACTCTGTCGCCCTATGTCTGTCCAGCTAAGTTTGACATATAGATCGTGTTATGTGTGTGTGTCCCAGACGGTGAGTCTAACATAGATTGTATATGTGTGTCCTCGTCTGCAGTACAGAGCAGCTAGTGGTGAAGATCCTGAAGGCTGTAGACCTGGCTGCCAAGGACGCCAACGGCTTCTCAGACCCCTACGTTAAGATCTACCTACTACCAGACAGGAAGAAGAAGTTCCAGACCAAGGTAACACATTTATCAAGCCTGATCCCAGATCTGTTTGTGCTGTCTTGCCAATGACCATAAATACCTTAGAAGAGTGCAAACAGATCTGGGATCAGGCTGTCATTTATTACACTTGTCAGTTTTCACACAAATTGGGCTGGTTTTCAGTCCAGTTTGAAGGCACAGTAAAATACTAACCTGCCAAATGTGTAGTTTCACTCTGATGCCAATTGATAAATGTTCTATGTGAATCATCCATTGATGTCACTCAGAGATTTGTGTATGCATCACCACGAGAGATTTGTGCGGAGTTTCATTGCCGTTTCTCAAGTTGGGATTTTATTCTAAATTACTGTCAGTAATTTTTTATAATTTATAAATGCGTAGTCTCCTCCCTTACACATTGGAAATAGCTGATATTTCGTTCAGCCTAATCTGAATAAATATGTTAGGCTGTCTAGCAGACTCTCTTGCAGACTCTCTTGCAGACTCTCTTGCAGACTCTCTAGCAGACTCTCTTGCAGACTCTCTAGCAGACTCTCTTGCAGACTCTCTAGCAGACTCTCTTGCAGACTCTAGCGGACTCTCTTGCAGACTCTCTAGCAGACTCTCTTGCAGACTCTCTTGCAGACTCTCTTGCAGACTCTCTTGCAGACTCTCTAGCAGACTCTCTTGCAGACTCTCTTGCAGACTCTCTTGCAGACTCTCTAGCAGACTCTCTTGCAGACTCTCTAGCAGACTCTCTTGCAGACTCTCTTGCAGACTCTCTTGCAGACTCTCTAGCAGACTCTCTTGCAGACTCTCTTGCAGACTCTCTAGCAGGCTCTCTAGCAGACTCTCTTGCAGACTCTCAAGCAGACTCTCTAGCAGACTCTCTTGCAGACTCTAGCAGACTCTCTTGCAGACTCTCTAGCAGACTCTCTTGCAGACTCTCTTGCAGACTCTCTTGCAGACTCTCTAGCAGACTCTCTTGCAGACTCTCTAGCAGACTCTCTAGCAGACTCTCTTGCAGACTCTCTTGCAGACTCTCTTGCAGACTCTCTTGCAGACTCTCTAGCAGACTCTCTTGCAGACTCTCTAGCAGACTCTCTTGCAGATTCTCTTGCAGACTCTCTAGCAGACTCTCTTGCAGACTCTAGCAGACTCTCTAGCAGACTCTCTAGCAGACTCTCTAGCAGACTCTCTTGCAGACTCTCTTGCAGACTCTCTAGCAGACTCTCTTGCAGACTCTTTTTGTCACGTTCTGACCCAAGTTATTGTGTTAATTGTTTGTTTTAGATGGTCAGGATGTGAGCTGGGTGGGCTTTCTATGTTTTGTGTGTCTAGGTTGTTTTTCTGTGTTCGGCCTAGTATGGTTCTCAATCAGAGGCAGGTGTCGTTAGTTGTCTCTGATTGAGAATCATACTTAGGTAATCTGGGTTTCACTGTTTGTTGGTGGGTGATTGTTTCCGTGTCTGTGTTCTATACCACATGGTACTGTTTTCGGTTTTGGTTGTTCACGTTCCGTTTATTGTTTTTGTATGGAGTGTTCAGTTTATGTGTTTAAATAAATACCATGGACACTTACCACACCGCATATTGGTCCTCTGATCCTTCTCGCTTCTCCTCTTCAGATGAAGAGGAGGAAAACCATTACACTTTTCTTGACTCTCGTTCTCTCTCTCCCTCTCCTTCCCCTTTCTCTCCCCTTCGCCTCTTTACCTCTATACCACTCTCCCTCCTCAATTCCCCCCTCTCCTCTCTCCCACAGGTCCACAGAAAGACCCTAAACCCTATCTTCAACGAGACGTTCCAGTTCGGTGTCCCCCTGGCAGAGCTGCACTCCCGGAAGCTACACTTCTCTGTCTACGACTTTGACCGCTTTTCCAGACACGACCTGATTGGCCAGGTGGTTGTGGACAACCTTCTGGACTTCAGCGAGGGCACAGGGGAAAAGCCTGTCTGGAGGGACATAGTGGAGGGCACAGCGGTGAGAGAGAGAGCCCATGCCTGACACCATAATGCCAACGCAATGCCACCACTATGTTACCATGATGACACCACTATACCACTATAGTATCACCACTATGCCACTATAATGCCAGCATTATGCCACTATAATGACACCACTATGCCGCTATAATGCCACCACTATGCCACTATAATGCTACCACAATACCACCACTATGCCACTATAATGCCACCGATATGCCACTATAATGCCACCACTATGTCACTATAATGCCACCATTATGACACTATAATGCCACCACTATACCACCACTATGCCACTACAATGCTACCACTATACCACCACTATGCCACCACTATGCCACTATAATGACACCACTATGCCACTATAATGCCACCACTAAGACACTATAATGTCACCACTATACCACCACTATGCCACTAGAATGCCACTATAATGTCACCACTATGCCACCAATATGCAACTTTAATGCCACCACTGTACCACCACAATACCACTATAATGCCACCACTATGCCACTATAATGCCACCACTATGCCACTATAATGCCACTATAATGTCACCACTATACCACCACTATGCCACTATAATGCCACTATAATGTCACCACTATATCACCACTATGCCACCAATATGCCACTATAATGCCACCACTATGCCACCAGTATGCCACTATAATGCCACCACTATGCCACTATAATGCCACTATAATGCTATCACTATACCACCACTATGCCACTATAATGCCACTATAATGTCACCACTATGCCACCACTATAATGCCACTATAATGCCACTATAATTACACCATATGCCACTATAATGCCACTGCTATGACACTATAATGCCACTATAATGCAACCGCTTTGCCACTATAATGCCATTGCTATGCCACTATTATGCCACCGCTATGCCACTATAATGCCACCGCTATGCCACTGGCTGTGCCGAGCCACTATAATTATACCACCACTATAATGCCACTATAATGCCACTATAATTCCACCGCTATGCCACTATAATGCCACTGCTATGCCACCTTATGCCACCATATGCCACTGTAATGCCACTGTAATGCCACTATAATGCCACTGCTATCCACTATAATGCCACTGCTATGCCACCTTATGCCACCATATGCCACTGTAATGCCACTGTAATGCCACTATAATGCCACTGCTATCCACTATAATGCCACTGCTATCCACTATAATGCCACCACTATGCCACTATAATGTTGCCGCTATGCCACTATAATTATACCACCACTATAATGCCACTATAATGCCACCGCTATGCCACTATAATGTCTCCGCTATGCCACTATAATACCACTGCTATGCCACCTTATTCCACTATAATGCCACTATAATGCCACTACTATGCCACTATAATGCCATTGCTATGCCACTATAATGCCATTGCTATGCCACTATAATGCCACTACTATGCCACTATAATGCCATTGCTATGCCACTGCTATGCCACTATAATGCCACTACTATGCCACTATAATGCAACCGCTTTGCCACTATAATGCCACTACTATGCCACTATAATGCCATTGCTATGCCACTATAATGCAACCGCTATGCCACTATAATGCCACTATAATGCCACTATAATGCCACTACTATGCCACTATAATGCCATTGCTATGCCACTATAATGACATTGCTATGCCACTATAATGCCATTGCTATGCCACTATAATCCCACCGCTATGCCATTATAATGCCACTATAATGCCACTATAATGCAACCGCTTTGCCACTATAATGCCACTACTATGCCACTATAATGCCATTGCTATGCCACTATAATGCCACTACTATGCCACTACAATGCCATTGCTATGCCACTATAATGCCACTACTATGCCACTATAATGCCATTGCTATGCCACTATAATGCCACTATAATGCCACTATAATGCAACCGCTTTGCCACTATAATGCCGCCGCTATGCCACTATAATGCCATTGCTATTCCACTATAATGCCGCTACTATGCCACTACAATGCCATTGCTATGCCACTATAATGCCGCTACTATGCCACTACAATGCCATTGCTATGCCACTATAATGCCACTACTATGCCACTATAATGCCATTGCTATGCCACTATAATGCCATTGCTATGCCACTATAATGCCTCCGCTATGCCACTATAATGCCACTGCTATGCCACCTTATGCCACCATATGCCACTATAATGTCACTATAATGCCACTATAATGCCACTACTATGCCACTATAATGCCATTGCTATGCCACTATAATGACATTGCTATGCCACTATAATGCCATTGCTATGCCACTATAATGCCTCCGCTATGCCACTATAATGCCACTGCTATGCCACCTTATGCCACCATATGCCACTATAATGTCACTATAATGCCACTATAATGCCACTACTATGCCACTATAATGCCATTGCTATGCCACTATAATGACATTGCTATGCCACTATAATGCCATTGCTATGCCACTATAATGCCATTGCTATGCCACTATAATGCCACCGCTATGCATTATAATGCCACTATAATGCCACTATAATGCAACCACTTTGCCACTATAATGGCGCCACTATGCCACTATAATGCCGCTGCTATGACACTATAATGCCACTGCTATGCCACCTTATGCCACCATATGACACTATAATGCCACTATAATGCCACTGCTATGCCACTATAATGCCATTGCTATGCCACTATAATGCCATTGCTATGCCACTATAATGCTACCGCTATGCCACTATAATGCTATACGCTATGCCACTATAATGCTACCGCTATGCCACTATAATGCAACCGCTTTGCCACTATAATGCCATTGCTATGCCACTATAATGCTACCGCTATGCCACTATAATGCTACCGCTTTGCCACTATAATGCCATTGCTATGCCACTATAATGCCATTGCTATGCCACTATAATGCCATTGCTATGCCACTATAATGCTACCGCTATGCCACTATAATGCTACCGCTATGCCACTATAATGCTACCGCTATGCCACTATAATGCAACCGCTTTGCCACTATAATGCCATTGCTATGCCACTATAATGCTACCGCTATGCCACTATAATGCCATTGCTATTCCACTATAATGCCACTGCTATGCCACTATAATGCTACCGCTATGCCACTATAATGCAACCGCTTTGCCACTATAATGCCATTGCTATTCCACTATAATGCCACTATAATGCCACTATAATGCCACTATAATGCCACTGCTATGCCACTATAATGCCATTGCTATGCCACTATAATGCTACCGCTTTGCCATTATAATGCCACTGCTATGCCACTATGCCACCACCATGACCACTGGCTGTGTCGAGTTAGAAGGAAGCAGGAGAGAGTGTTTAAATAGCCTTTAGATCTTGCTCAATTGAACTTTTATCTTCTTGGGGACATTGAAAGATTGACATTTCATTACTGTACTGTGATGACAGTTGCCTTCAGTTTGAATATGCTGCCTGTTTAGATTGTGACACCTGTCATGTCTCTGTGGCAATTATCACTGATGCCTGCTTCATGGTTTAGCAAACCAAATGCAAGATGGTGGTCTCTTTTACAGACCCTTTGCTCTCAGCCTGTGGCTCTTTGGGTATTACTGGCTGAGTGTTTAGCACACGTTTGCTGGGATCTGTGTTTGAACTCTGACCTCTGTGTGTGTTGTACAGGAGAAGGCTGACCTCGGGGAGCTGAACTTCTCTCTGTGTTACCTGCCCACGGCAGGTCGGCTCACCGCCACTGTCATCAAGGCCACCAACCTCAAAGCCATGGACCTCACCGGCTTCTCAGGTGACTTACCTACTGACCGCAGCACACTGACCGCAGCACACTGACAACAGCACACTGACCACAGCACACTGACCGCAGCACACTGACCGCAGCACACTGACAACAGCACACTGACAACAGCACACTGACCGCAGCACACTGACAACAGCACACTGACAACAGCACACTGACAACAGCACACTGACCGCAGCACACTGACAACAGCACACTGACAACAGCACACTGACAACAGCACACTGACCGCAGCACACTGACAACAGCACACTGATCACAGCACACTGACAACAGCACACTGACAACAGCACACTGATCACAGCACACTGACAACAGCACACTGATCACAGCACACTGACAACAGCACACTGACAACAGCACACTGTTCACAGCACTGGGGGTCGTCTCTTCTGTTAGAAACAGCCTGACAAGACTTACATCACACATTTTGTATTTCAACTATTATTTGAATGCAATTAGGCTGCATAAACAGATGGAGCAAACACATCAATTGACTGAATTCATGAATATTTGAATATTGATATGTTACATTCTGTAAATATTTCCCAAATAAATACTGTTCAACTGTGACAAACATAATGAAGTGCCAAAAATCTGTTTTGTGGCAATGTTGGAAACACAAGCAAATAGCAAAAATCATAAACGTTGGAGTGCTAAAAACCGCAGCCAACAAACAACCAAACGCTTTAAACACAATCATGTCCTGGCCTGATTGATGGCTGGGACTTAGGTAGCTGATGATGATTTCATTAATGAACGCCTAACTAAAGTAATTCAGTTATTAATCCTGCCTGTGAGGATGTGATGATCCTCCATTACCACGGTAACAGTTACTATACTGACGAAATGACACGCTAAATTATGAGGCCACACCGTTATTATTGCTTTTATGATTAGGAGATTATTAGAATGCCTAACGAAGGTATAAAACAATCCACCATAAAATCAAATGGTAACTCTCAGTATTCTGTAAGTGCTACAATGGACTAGAGCGGCAGTTTGTATTCTGTGGTAATTGACGTGAATCCACCTGTTTTACTTTGGCCTTAATCCGCCTCGTCCAAGGGGCCTTGATTTGGATGTCTTTTATGTGTTAAACATAGATAGATGCCTGGACGTGGGAGTATAATTTGTTAATAGCCTGCTCAAGGTTTGTCTCTTATCTTTGTCCCACTCTTTCTCTTTCTTCCCTTCTCTTCCTCTATTTCTTTCTCTCTCTCTTTCTCCTTCTCTCAGACCCATACGTGAAGGCTTCTCTGATATGTGACGGCCGCAGACTAAAGAAGAGGAAGACCTCCATTAAGAAGAATACGTTGAACCCCACCTACAACGAGGCTCTAGTCTTTGACATCCCTCATGAGGACATCGACAGGGTGTCCATCATCATCGCTGTCATGGACTATGACTGGTAAGAAGAGACCTGGGCTGTTATTACTGGACAATGGGAGTTTGTGTGGGATGTGGATGTAATTGATACCATTATAATACTGACTATGTATTTGGATGTTTGCTGCATAAGGGTATGTCTGTTGTTAATTGTTAGAAGGGTATGTCTGTTGTTAATTGTTAGATAAGGGTATGTCTGATGTTAATTGTTAGATAAGGGTATGTCTGTTGTTAATTGTTAGATAAGGGTATGTCTGATGTTAATTGTTAGATAAGGGTATGTCTGATGTTAATTGTTAGATAAGGGTAGGTCTGTTGTTAATTGTTAGATAAGGGTATGTCTGTTGTTAATTGTTAGAAGGGTATGTCTGTTGTTAATTGTTAGATAAGGGTATGTCTGTTGTTAATTGTTAGATAAGGGTATGTCTGATGTTAATTGTTAGATAAGGGTATGTCTGTTGTTAATTGTTAGATAAGGGTATGTCTGTTGTTAATTGTTAGAAGGGTATGTCTGTTGTTAATTGTTAGATAAGGGTATGTCTGTTGTTAATTGTTAGATAAGGGTATGTCTGATGTTAATTGTTAGATAAGGGTAGGTCTGTTGTTAATTGTTAGATAAGGGTAGGTCTGTTGTTAATTGTTAGATAAGGGTATGTCTGTTGTTAATTGTTAGATAAGGGTAGGTCTGTTGTTAATTGTTAGATAAGGGTAGGTCTGTTGTTAATTGTTAGATAAGGGTATGTCTGTTGTTAATTGTTAGATAAGGGTATGTCTGTTGTTAATTGTTAGATAAGGGTATGTCTGTTGTTAATTGTTAGATAAGGGTAGGTCTGTTGTTAATTGTTAGATAAGGGTATGTCTGTTGTTAATTGTTAGATAAGGGTAGGTCTGTTGTTAATTGTTAGATAAGGGTATGTCTGTTGTTAATTGTTAGATAAGGGTAGGTCTGTTGTTAATTGTTAGATAAGGGTAGGTCTGTTGTTAATTGTTAGATAAGGGTATGTCTGTTGTTAATTGTTAGATAAGGGTATGTCTTGTTAATTGTTAGATAAGGGTATGTCTGTTGTTAATTGTTAGATAAGGGTATGTCTTGTTAATTGTTAGATAAGGGTATGTCTGTTGTTAATTGTTAGATAAGTGCATGTCTGTTGTTGGTAGTTGTTATTTTTATGGTGTGTAGCAAAGTTATTATAGCAAACTAAAACTAAAACAAAAACTAATTATGACTAATCATCACTCAAAACCATTTAGTAAATTTAATAAAAATAATTAACAAACCCGTTTGAAGAATTAAAACTGTACTGCCTCCAAAACGAAATAGAATAGCAACCATCATGAATTATTGTAACGGTTGTCATAGGTGGAAGGTGAAGAGGACCAAAGTGCAGCGTGGTACGTGTTCATGGTAGATTTAATAAAGAAACTGAACACTAGAACATAAAAACAACAAAGCAGAACAAACTAAACAGTTATGTCTGGTGCAGACACACAAAGACAGAAAACAACTACCCACAAACACAGGTGGGAACAGGCTACCTAAGTATGGTTCTCAATCAGAGACAACGATTGCCAGCTGCCTCTGATTGGGAACCATACCAGGCCAAACACATAGAAATACTACAAAACATAGAATGCCCACCCCAACTCACGCCCTGACCAAACTAAAACAGAGACATAAAAAAGGAACTAAGGTCAGGACGTGACAATTATGTTTTTGGGGGGCAAAAATCGAATAGGGGTTTCAAGCTAAACTAATGATTGGTTTTACAATAGAGCCTCCCACAATGCAGGTGATGACTGCAGGATGAAGTTGGTGAAGAGCAACTGCAGAAAGTTGCAGTCGACTGCAGTCCAAACTTCATGACCTTTGATCATATGATTTTTGTAAAGTTCATGTAATTGACATGTAGGCTCCAGTCTGACAATTTTTATCACCAGAATGCAACACCTTAAAAGGCGGTGACCAACGATGGAGCTTCAACGCTCCTGGTTGTTGTGGAAATTGAAAAGTGTAATTTTCACTGAACAGTTACTTTAATAGACATTGTTGTGAACTAACATGGGTCAGTCTAAAACATAGATAGACGTTATTTGGTTGGTGTGTAGTTAGTACTATGTGGGTCTGTACCGTTGATAGACGTTGTTATTTGGTTGGTGTGTAGTTAGTACTATGTGGGTCTGTACCGTTGATAGACGTTGTTATTTGGTTGGTGTGTAGTTAGTACTATGTGGGTCTGTACCGTTGATAGACGTTGTTATTTGGTTGGTGTGTAGTTAGTACTATGTGGGTCTGTACCGTTGATAGACGTTGTTTACGTTGTTATTTGGTTGGTGTGTAGTTAGTACTATGTGGGTCTGTACCGTTGATAGACGTTGTTATTTGGTTGGTGTGTAGTTAGTACTATGTGGGTCTGTACCGTTGATACACGTTGTTATTTGGTTGGTGTGTAGTTAGTACTATGTGGGTCTGTACCGTTGATAGACGTTGTTATTTGGTTGGTGTGTAGTTAGTACTATGTGGGTCTGTACCGTTGATAGACGTTGTTATTTGGTTGGTGTGTAGTTAGTACTATGTGGGTCTGTACCGTTGATAGACGTTGTTATTTGGTTGGTGTGTAGTTAGTACTATGTGGGTCTGTACCGTTGATAGACGTTGTTATTTGGTTGGTGTGTAGTTAGTACTATGTGGGTCTGTACCGTTGATAGACGTTGTTATTTGGTTGGTGTGTAGTTAGTACTATGTGGGTCTGTACCGTTGATAGACGTTGTTATTTGGTTGGTGTGTAGTTAGTACTATGTGGGTCTGTACCGTTGATAGACGTTGTTATTTGGTTGGTGTGTAGTTAGTACTATGTGGGTCTGTACCGTTGATAGACGTTGTTATTTGGTTGGTGTGTAGTTAGTACTATGTGGGTCTGTACCCTTGATACACGTTGTTATTTAGTTGGTGTGTAGTTAGAACTATGTGGGTCTGTACCGTTGATAGACGTTGTTATTTGGTTGGTGTGTAGTTAGTACTATGTGGGTCTGTACCGTTGATACACGTTGTTATTTGGTTGGTGTGTAGTTAGTACTATGTGGGTCTGTACCGTTGATAGACGTTGTTATTTGGTTGGTGTGTAGTTAGTACTATGTGGGTCTGTACCGTTGATAGACGTTGTTATTTGGTTGGTGTGTAGTTAGTACTATGTGGGTCTGTACCGTTGATAGACGTTGTTATTTGGTTGGTGTGTAGTTAGTACTATGTGGGTCTGTACCGTTGATACACGTTGTTATTTGGTTGGTGTGTAGTTAGTACTATGTGGGTCTGTACCCTTGATACACGTTGTTATTTAGTTGGTGTGTAGTTAGAACTATGTGGGTCTGTACCGTTGATAGACGTTGTTATTTGGTTGGTGTGTAGTTAGTACTATGTGGGTCTGTACCGTTGATACACGTTGTTATTTGGTTGGTGTGTAGTTAGTACTATGTGGGTCTGTACCGTTGATAGACGTTGTTATTTGGTTGGTGTGTAGTTAGTACTATGTGGGTCTGTACCGTTGATAGACGTTGTTATTTGGTTGGTGTGTAGTTAGTACTATGTGGGTCTGTACCGTTGATAGACGTTGTTATTTGGTTGGTGTGTAGTTAGTACTATGTGGGTCTGTACCGTTGATACACGTTGTTATTTGGTTGGTGTGTAGTTAGTACTATGTGGGTCTGTACCGTTGATAGGCGTTGTTATTTGGTTGGTGTGTAGTTAGTACTATGTGGGTCTGTACCGTTGATAGGCGTTGTTATTTGGTTGGTGTGTAGTTAGTACTATGTGGGTCTGTACCGTTGATAGACGTTGTTATTTGGTTGGTGTGTAGTTAGTACTATGTGGGTCTGTACCGTTGATAGGCGTTGTTATTTGGTTGGTGTGTAGTTAGTACTATGTGGGTCTGTACCGTTGATAGACGTTGTTATTTGGTTGGTGTGTAGTTAGTACTATGTGGGTCTGTACCGTTGATAGGCGTTGTTATTTGGTTGGTGTGTAGTTAGTACTATGTGGGTCTGTACCGTTGATAGACGTTGTTATTTGGTTGGTGTGTAGTTAGTACTATGTGGGTCTGTACCGTTGATAGACGTTGTTATTTGGTTGGTGTGTAGTTAGTACTATGTGGGTCTGTACCGTTGATAGGCGTTGTTATTTGGTTGGTGTGTAGTTAGTACTATGTGGGTCTGTACCCTTGATACACGTTGTTATTTAGTTGGTGTGTAGTTAGAACTATGTGGGTCTGTACCGTTGATAGACGTTGTTATTTGGTTGGTGTGTAGTTAGTACTATGTGGGTCTGTACCGTTGATACACGTTGTTATTTGGTTGGTGTGTAGTTAGTACTATGTGGGTCTGTACCGTTGATAGACGTTGTTATTTGGTTGGTGTGTAGTTAGTACTATGTGGGTCTGTACCGTTGATAGACGTTGTTATTTGGTTGGTGTGTAGTTAGTACTATGTGGGTCTGTACCGTTGATAGACGTTGTTATTTGGTTGGTGTGTAGTTAGTACTATGTGGGTCTGTACCGTTGATAGACGTTGTTATTTGGTTGGTGTGTAGTTAGTACTATGTGGGTCTGTACCCTTGATACACGTTGTTATTTAGTTGGTGTGTAGTTAGAACTATGTGGGTCTGTACCGTTGATAGGCGTTGTTATTTGGTTGGTGTGTAGTTAGTACTATGTGGGTCTGTACCGTTGATACACGTTGTTATTTGGTTGGTGTGTAGTTAGTACTATGTGGGTCTGTACCGTTGATAGGCGTTGTTATTTGGTTGGTGTGTGTAGTTAGTACTATGTGGGTCTGTACCGTTGATAGGCGTTGTTATTTGGTTGGTGTGTAGTTAGTACTATGTGGGTCTGTACCGTTGATAGACGTTGTTATTTGGTTGGTGTGTAGTTAGTACTATGTGGGTCTGTACCGTTGATACACGTTGTTATTTGGTTGGTGTGTAGTTAGTACTATGTGGGTCTGTACCGTTGATAGACGTTGTTATTTGGTTGGTGTGTAGTTAGTACTATGTGGGTCTGTACCGTTGATAGACGTTGTTATTTGGTTGGTGTGTAGTTAGTACTATGTGGGTCTGTACCATTGATAGACGTTGTTATTTGGTTGGTGTGTAGTTAGTACTATGTGGGTCTGTACCGTTGATAGACGTTGTTATTTGGTTGGTGTGTAGTTAGTACTATGTGGGTCTGTACCGTTGATAGACGTTGTTATTTGGTTGGTGTGTAGTTAGTACTATGTGGGTCTGTACCGTTGATAGACGTTGTTATTTGGTTGGTGTGTAGTTAGTACTATGTGGGTCTGTACCGTTGATACACGTTGTTATTTGGTTGGTGTGTAGTTAGTACTATGTGGGTCTGTACCGTTGATAGACGTTGATATTTGGTTGGTGTGTAGTTAGTACTATGTGGGTCTGTACCGTTGATAGACGTTGTTATTTGGTTGGTGTGTAGTTAGTACTATGTGGGTCTGTACCGTTGATAGACGTTGTTATTTGGTTGGTGTGTAGTTAGTACTATGTGGGTCTGTACCCTTGATACACGTTGTTATTTGGTTGGTGTGTAGTTAGTACTATGTGGGTCTGTACCCTTGATACACGTTGTTATTTGGTTGGTGTGTAGTTAGAACTATGTGGGTCTGTACCGTTGATAGACGTTGTTATTTGGTTGGTGTGTAGTTAGTACTATGTGGGTCTGTACCGTTGATACACGTTGTTATTTGGTTGGTGTGTAGTTAGTACTATGTGGGTCTGTACCGTTGATAGACGTTGTTATTTGGTTGGTGTGTAGTTAGTACTATGTGGGTCTGTACCGTTGATAGACGTTGTTATTTGGTTGGTGTGTAGTTAGTACTATGTGGGTCTGTACCGTTGATAGACGTTGTTATTTGGTTGGTGTGTAGTTAGTACTATGTGGGTCTGTACCGTTGATACACGTTGTTATTTGGTTGGTGTGTAGTTAGTACTATGTGGGTCTGTACCGTTGATAGACGTTGTTATTTGGTTGGTGTGTAGTTAGTACTATGTGGGTCTGTACCGTTGATAGACGTTGTTATTTGGTTGGTGTGTAGTTAGTACTATGTGGGTCTGTACCGTTGATAGACGTTGTTATTTGGTTGGTGTGTAGTTAGTACTATGTGGGTCTGTACCGTTGATAGACGTTGTTATTTGGTTGGTGTGTAGTTAGTACTATGTGGGTCTGTACCGTTGATACACGTTGTTATTTGGTTGGTGTGTAGTTAGTACTATGTGGGTCTGTACCGTTGATAGACGTTGTTATTTGGTTGGTGTGTAGTTAGTACTATGTGGGTCGGTCTGTACCATTGATACACGTTGTTATTTGGTTGGTGTGTAGTTAGTACTATGTGGGTCTGTACCGTTGATAGACGTTGTTATTTGGTTGGTGTGTAGTTAGTACTATGTGGGTCTGTACCGTTGATAGACGTTGTTATTTGGTTGGTGTGTAGTTAGTACTATGTGGGTCTGTACCGTTGATAGACGTTGTTATTTGGTTGGTGTGTAGTTAGTACTATGTGGGTCTGTACCGTTGATAGACGTTGTTATTTGGTTGGTGTGTAGTTAGTACTATGTGGGTCTGTACCGTTGATAGACGTTGTTATTTGGTTGGTGTGTAGCAGGGGTCTGTTGAACACAGCTGATTGTCCCTGTGAGTCAGACTCCTGGTGGATTCCTCCTGTTTTACATGAGGATGGGCGCCTCATGAATAAACATGGTTTATGCTAATGCTAATGGAAATAGTGTCTGGTGGTGAGACACTGTGTAACCATGCCAGTGTTTCTCTATCTGGCACTCACACCCTCCATCATCACACCATGGCTGGTGTGTGTTTGTGTTTTCTTTATCTATTATTAAACCCATGTTGTAGGTTATAGTATCTCTATAGTTGTGTGTGTGTGTTATCTTTTATGCATTTAAAACCCAGATTATAGCATCTCTATAGTTCGATGCTTTTGTGTGTGTGTTTGTGTGTATGCATGCATGCGTGTGTTTGTGTGTGGGCATGCATGCGTGTGTGTGTTTGTGTATGATATGAATGTGCTCTCCATTTGTATTGAAACCTTTGTAATAGTCTCTGTATATTGTGCGCTCACTATTGAATATCCAATCTCTGTGGCCGCATTCATTTTCCTGGCACTCAAGGTTGATAAATGAGGCCTACTTTGCCTGTTCGTCACAGTCTCTCTCCCTCTCCGTCTCCGTCTCTCTCTCTCTCTCTCTCTCTCTCTCTCTCTCTCTCTCTCTCTCTCTCTCTCGCTCTCTCTGTACCTGGCGGTGTGTTGGTCAGTATTGGTCATAATGAGGTCATAGGAATGTGTCGTGTGGGCAGTGACGCTGAGGGTCCTGGGAGGGAGCACTGGACTGCCATGTTGGCCAACCCCCGCAAGCCCATAGACCACTGGCACCAGCTCGTCGAGGTAATTATGTGCATGATGTGATGTGTGTGTGTCTGTGTACCGTTGAGTGTGTCTGTGTGTGTGAGTGAGTGAGTGAGTGAGTGAGTGAGTGAGTGAGTGAGTGAGTGAGTGAGTGAGTGAGTGAGTGAGTGAGTGAGTGAGTGAGTGCGTGACTACAGTGCTTTTTTGTGCAGACCTGTGCTCTCATTCTATTTTCCTACTTCATGTATGTAATTGTACTTGGCCTTCTTTTCCCCTGTTCTAACTAGTCTTTGTTTTTCTATTCAGTCATTGTAAGTAACCACACAGTATTCTGGGGGCCGTATGTATCAAGCGTCTCAGAGTAGAAGTGATGATCAGTTTTTCCTTTTAGATCACATTGAATAAGATGACACGGACAGGGGGGACCTGATCCTAGATCAGTACTCCTACTCTGAGATGCTTGAAACATACTGTACAACAACTGGTCTGACTACTCATCCACTCACCATATTTTTTATTAGTAATGAAATATCTATTTTAGCATACATTTACCTTTGTTATCTACAGTGTCTGTGTTGGTGATACTACCTCTGCTTTAATATATTTCTCCAGGAAAAACTTGTGGCCTCATTTGTGTCAAAGAGTCCCGCAGCCTCTCCCAAGCCTCACATCGTGGTGGACAGTCCCCACTCTGAGTAGAACTGTGAGTAGAACTCTTGGTTCAATGCTCTCACATGTAGTGCCAGGACCAGTGTTGGAATCCTTTCCATTTCAATTCAGATAAATTAGTTGTATGATTTAGAAAACATTGTCATTACAAAGGACGGGCAATTTCTGCTTCATGAATTAGATTGAATTGATTTCCTGCATTGCCTTTATTGAAGTGGACCCCAAACCTGACACATAATTTTTCAATATTCCATAGCTTTTTTTGGAGGGACCTATATAACCACAACTTTGTGATTATAATCTTGGTGAATGTGATCCAGCTGAGACTCAGAGGCTGTTAGATTAACGAGCTGTGAGGCAAGAGTATCTGTACCATCTAGATGTTATGCACCCCACCCCCTGTCTTACTGTACTCTAAGGCTCTGTTCTCTGTTTATGTATCTTCTCATCCGTACTGTCTCTCCTGCTTTATCTCTCTCTTTTTCCTCTTCTCCCCAGGTTATTATCATCTTTCCAGTTCCAGACTTTCTTTCTGCTCATCTGTGAATAATTCTCTCCACCAAACAAAGAGAGATAAGGAGACACATCGACTGCTGTTCTACTGCTACTGCTGAATATTCCAGCTCCTGTCCTGTCGCAACGAAGCACAGGAAAACAGAATCTACATTCTATACAAGCAACACTTAGAACGCTGACACACACACACACACACACACACACACACACACACACACACACACACACACACACACACACACACACACACACACACACACACACAGTGCTTCAGGTTAGTGCCAGTAATTCATCCAGGAGGAGTGTGATGATCTACATTTCTCCCTCCAATCAAACCTGGGCCTAAGGTTTCTGCTCTGTATGGACTTCAAAAGACAAACCGTGTCAATGCTTTACTTTAGGCCATTAGTATACAAGTGTAGGAGTTAGGAAACATCCATGTAGTGTTTCCAGCAGGACAAACATCAGTTGTGGAGACTCTAGTGGTTTGGGCCAACCCTCTGGATCTGGGCTTTTCTGGCTTCTTTTAGCTGGAGGAAGGAACCTTTGCCAGTCGTTATTATTGATGTCAGGGGAGGGAGAAATGTGGATGAACCCATCTGCTGAAGCATGTTACGTAACCTTGAAATGTGTCCCTTCGCCTCATTATTTTGTCACCTTCTTCATGGTGCTCATTAATGTGAATTTGCTTTTATTTTTCTATTTGTTTGGTTTTGGGGGTTTGTGTAATATAATCATCCAGAAAGGAATTTATCCATACCATTTTTTTACGATCCACTAAGGATGTGACTGTGAGTACTCGAAGACCTGAAATATTTTAGCGCCTTGGGATGTTACAGGAATAGTGTTCCCCTGTTTGGACATACTGGCAGACTTTACCCCAGAGGACTCTACAGGGGAACTGTGATGAGGACGGACCTGCTCGGCTTGGAGTGCACTTACTGGAAATGTATCCTACAGGGAAGGATTTCACCATTATATCGAATTTTTCTATCATTCCAAGATTTTGTTTTTCGGAAAGACATTATTTAATTTGAAAATATTAAAATAGTCTGCAGTCCATCATGTCTCCGACTGGACGACAACGTTAGAAGGACACACACATTTGTGTTGCTTTGATTTGTGTGTATTTCTGTATTTGTGTGTGTGTTTTGTATTCGTGTGCGTCTGTGTGTGTATGCCTGTATGTTTGTGTGTGTGTCACTGTGACCTTCTGTGTGACACGTTTCTGTGCTCATGACGTCCCTATCTTCTACCTGTCCTCGCGGCCCCACACCATTCCTAGCATCCACAGACTGAAACTCCTGTCTTTGAACAAAATGTGTCTTCTGTCCTGTGTGTCTTAGAGGAACCATTTGTGTGTAGGACCCATTGCACTTGGTGGGGAGTGGGATACTTATGATCCCTGATGAACAGTCGGTCTCTCACAGAGATTAGAGTGTATTGTGTGTGTTGTTTCCCAGATCAGCTGTCCGTCACTCAAAAGTGCCCCCCCTGCCTGATCTAAGTAACTGTGTTGGTTGTGTACTTCTTTTAGTAAATGTGTACTGTGTGTCTGAGGGGAAACCAGTTGGCACCGTGATGTTAGATACGTTTTGATTACTTGAGGTAGAATTTTGGGCTGAGTAATGACTCTTTTATGTCCCCTAGCAGTCCCTCCAAACGGGGAGACAGAGAGGGGGTAGCCATGTCCTTTTTCTTTAGTGAAATACGATGACCCCCTGTTTACGCTCTGCACTTCCTCTTTAAGCACCATGTGGCTCCTGCCATGAGAGAACCATGTCTACCACCACTTCTGCTACTATAACCTCAACTAACAGTTAGCACTACTAATGCTATGGCTGCCATTTCCCCTTAAACGCATTCAGGGGGATCCAGTTACTATTCCAACTTCAGGCCAAGGAAGTGCAGGGATGCTTACTGGTATGCTTGGTATGTACACAGATTAAATCCGTATATCCCATATCATAGCCAGAAGTTTTCCATCTGGAACTGGTATGTCTGCTCAGGTTGTTCTGGGAGGTCATTGATCTGCCTGTATAAGTAGATACTATAGTATTGATCCATTGGCCTATCTCCAGGCTCTGTCTCTATCCCTCGCAGTCCACATGATTCTCTGCCCCATAACACTGTGGTGTTAGCACTCACTCAGCACTGGAGGTTGCTAGTGTGCTCTCAGTATTACCCTCCACCTCTTTCTCTCTCTCTCTCTCTCTCTCTCTCTCTCTCTCTCTCTCTCTCTCTCTCTCTCTCTCTCTCTCTCTCTCTCTCTCTATACCTTTCTATTTTCCCTTTAACTCTCTCTATACCTGTCTCTCCCTCTCTCTCTCTCTCTAAATATACCCCTCTCTCTCTCTCTCTCTCTCTCTCTCTCTCTCTCTCTCTCTCTCTCTCTCTCTCTCTCTCTAAATATACTTCTCTCTCTCTAAATATACCTCTCTTTCTCTCTCTCAATATACCTTTCTCTTTATCTCTTTCTATGCCTGCCTGCCGCTCTCTCTCTCTCTCTCTGAATATACCTTTCTCTTGCCCCTTTATCTCTTTCTATACCTGTCTCTCGCTCTCCTTTTATCTCTTTCTATACCTGTCTCTCGCTCTCTTTGATTGCTTGTTCTCCCACTCTATTTCTGAAAACTCCCTTTTCCCCACTTCCCTCTCTCTCCACACAGCCATTCACCCCCTCTCTCCGCCTCCCTCCATCTTGCCCGCTCTCTCTGTGTGTAGGACTCCTCTCTCCTCTGTCTCTCTCAGTGTTAGTGCAGTTCTGAATGGACATGGGGAAACATGTGTGCATGCTTATATTAACATGAATGATGTCAACTTGATGCAATGAAAATTAGATACATGATGCTTTAAGCAAAACCTGACAATGAACTTGATATTAATACTACTAATGACGAAAATGGAGACCTAGCAATCGTTCTCTCTGTAATCAAAACAATGATGATAAATAACATTGTTTATCCTGTATATCTTCATTAAATAGTTATTCCTGATTTCATTTTTGATTCTTTAAAAAATATATAATTTCTTCAGAAGATTACTTTTTATATGGGTTAAACGGATAAATAGACATTTGAACAGAAGTGAGATATTCAGTCAGGATGCTTGTTTCAGCCAGAGAACTAGGGGGAGGAGGGTGAAGAGGAAGATGATGTAGGTGAATGTGTGGGAGATGGTGTGGCTGAAGCAATGATCATGGAAATAAAGGATATGTATCATCCAGCCTCATTCTGTGTGTGTTTGTTTATTAATCACTGAGTGTGAAGTAGGTGTGTGTGTGTGCATGCCTTGTGTATTATGTACGTATACAGTAGCCTACACACACACTGGAGCTATATATATATATATCTGTATCCATACTGTATGGAATCTTCTTTGAACCTATAGGACCTTCCTCTCTCTCTTTCCTACTGTGTATTATCGTCGTGTGTAATTATTTAGTCACTTTGTCATGAATTCTTTGTTGTGTCTTCACTTTATCTAAATGCAAAGTGGAGTGCTGCTGCCTGCCTTGAGTGTGTCTTTCTCTGGTCTGCCACCTACTGTTGCTTTGTGAGTCTTTTCTAGTAGTCATATAAATGCCAGGGAAGTCATGCAGTGATTATACCCTTATGAACTGAGCATTACAGTCATGCTCACTGTCAGCACACTGAAACTCTGCTACACCAACCGAGGGGGAAGTGTGTGTGCGCGCTTGCATGCACGTGTGTGTGTGTGACACAAAGAGAGAGGAGTAGGAAAGGATTAAGAGAGTGAGGGGGAATGACACAGAGAAAGGGGAAGGCAGGGAGTGGATGAGGAGATGAATTAAAAAGACAAGGAATGGAAGCGAAAGAGTGTGTGTGTGAGTGTGTGTGTGTGAGAGTGAGTGTGTGTGTGTGTGTGAGGGAGAGGCGGAGGAGAACAGGTCTGTATATAGACACACTTGTCTAGGGGCGAACGGGGCACCTGCAGCACTTTGACAGTGTGAGCAGCATGAGAACAGTTCAGAACAACACACACACATACACACAGAAGTGCAGAAGCACCAGTTAGCACTGCTACAACACCACGAACTGCTGGGGGGGCTGGAGGTGGGTGAAGGGGCCGGGGGAACTGCTGTCTCCATGGCAACGTTCCCACCGTGCATTTTTTTTTTTTTTAGTCGGAAAGACATTTCACTCAGTTCAGTGAGCTGAAAGAAGCAGAGAGGGAGGGAGAGAGACTGGGGGAGGTGTGTGCAATACATTACATAGAGCTGTTTCTATCACACTGGAGGGATTTATTAGGAAGCTGTCAGCTACGCATTATTGCTAATATATTACTCATTACTATATATAATGGTAATGTATTCTGTTATCTCATTAAATATACATGTCATTGCTGTGGGTGAGCCTTTGGTGTTTTTGAATTTAGCAATGAAAGAAAGCAACGACCCCATGTAGATAAATCAAATCAAATTTATTTATATAGCCCTTCGTACATCAGCTGATATCTCAAAGTGCTGTACAGATAAAGGGAATGTAAACCTCATATCTATGTGACAAAAATATAAATATTCACTGTGCGGTGTAAGACTCATCATATGCAATATGGCTACACTTTTCAGTCCACTCCCTATGAATTTCACTTTTTTTTTATACCTCCATAAATGTTCATAAATGTCACCCCAGAATTAGAAATAACCTCTGTGTGTGTGTGTGTGTGTGTGTGTGTGTGTGTGTGTGTGTGTGTGTGTGTGTGTGTGTGTGTGTGTGTGTGTGTGTGTGTGTGTGTGTGTGTGTGTGTGTGTTTATTTATGTTTTGACCTAATACTGTTTTCCAAAATCAGTGTCAGTTATTTGTCGTAACCCAGTTCTGTCTGTATGTCAGGTGTATCAGTGTGTTGGTGGTGATTACCTGTTGAGAACCAGATGGTCCCCTCTCTCCCAGCTGGAGGAGCCGGTCAAGAGAGGGATCGTCTATACTACACTCCCCCTGGAACAACCAGACAGGACAATCAAAGCACCTGATAGAGAAAAATGATCAAACCCCACAGAACAGTCCCCTAAAGCAATATGCCATTTCTCATCACCAAGAGGGAGTCAAAATACAACAGTGACTAAATTTGTTTTCCAACCACATCAGGAGTTGTAAGCTTTTCTAATTGCAGGAGAACTGCCGGTTCTGCCAATTGAATTTCAAAAGCAGTGACAAACTGCACTTCCCTCAGAGCTACAAAATACATCAAAGTCCCCTAGAAAGGGATGGAAACACGGTCCCTTTACCGGAATTAATTTGGCCACTGTGCTTAAGTCAGAATGAAAGGCTGTGTGGGTTCAATGTGTTTGGGACCCAAGGATAGCCTTGGGCACACTCCTGGCCCCGCACAAACCCTGCTAAGGTCACTGGGAGCCAGCGCCCATGATGTGGCCCTCACTTGATGTTTGCCCATGGCCTAAACAGAACTGCTGCCACTTTACAGCGCCTTGCACTGCTTTAAATTGGGTTAAATGGATTCAGAACATTGTTTCTGTGGGATTGAGTTTGATGAGCTCTGATGCCCTTTGCTGTTCGCTGGGCTGTGCTGACTGGCTCACAGTGCCACAGGGGAATAGATTCTATTGTTGGACGAGAGAAACACAGCGCCCGATGCGTTCCGTTCACAGGTTTCGCTCGTGGCGCATTGTGTTGATTTGACAACAGGTTAGCTCGCTGAAGGCTGCCCCAGTAATTATGTGCTTATTTCAGCACAGAGGATAGGAGGTGATCGAGACATGTCCTGGTTTATAAAAAAAAGGTTACGTTGGCAAGGGGGTTAGGCAGAACCTGTAGGCCCATTTCACAACCTATGTAAACATACAGGACGTATAGGTTTATGCTTGATGTACTGGATACATGGACACTATAATCACTGATGTATCACTTCCTTGCCTGTTGTCTCTCAAATCATGCAGCTCACTGCCTTCAAGGCCTAGTCATTTCTAAGACTAGCAGACTGTGCTGACATCTGGTGTAACAAGGCGGTATGGCATATATGGCAAATAAATAATATCACATATATATTATATGTCTCTATAATTTCACTGTAAATGTCATCAATTTGGTATAAATGATAGGACTGTCACTGACTGTCAGGACTGTCCGTTACCGCTTAGGTTCCTCATGGCAGCTATAGAGAGGTCAATCAATTCTTGATCAGTTGCTCGGTTGTTGACTGAGCATCCCTTATGGTCCATTTTCAAGCTCAACCAGGCCTGAGATGTCGATAACAGAACGTTTGACTAGTGGTTTGTTTTCGGCACGGCCTACTTTGTGTGTCAAAATGACAATGGTTTCGTTTTATTAACTGTACAATTTAAGTATTTGGCCTCGTCTAAAACACAATTATTTGGCTGACGGCTACATACCGCCAGGTGAGTAGCCCTCTAGCTAGCTGAACGCAATTAATGAATATTTTGGCTAGCATTGGCTTGTGGCCACCTCGCAAATGCTATAATGTCTACATGCCCACGATAAATTGAATTTCTACTTCGCTTACTAAAGCTTTTATATTAGTCTATTAAAATGTTTGACATGTTAACCACATTACTGTTAGCTGTATAACGTTATAGTGAATGTAAGAGTTGCTGGTCATTGATGTACAACAGTTAGCAGGAGCTAAGCTAACGTTGGCTGACTGGGGGTGTGTGTTCATTATGCCGATTCTACCTTTTACTCCAAACGGAAAACGTTTTGCCACGAACAATAGTTTATATTAGGCGAATTCAGGTAGGACCCGCCCCGTTTTTTAAATATTTTGCTCCCGTTTGGTTCTTAAACGGTTTCCGTTGCAAGGCGTAAATGAACACACACACACACGTAACTTTAGGATGCTTTGACTGAGCATAATCAGTAGCCGTGGTCCATAAGTATACGTTTATTTATAGTTGTCCAGCTAAAAACGACCAAAGGAGTGTAGCTAATTATGCATTTTATGCCTGTCTAGTTCTTATCTTCTGCCTAACGTATTATGCCTGATTTGGTTATTTTTCCATATGGACAACTGATTCTGGACTGATGGACAACTTTCCATCTGCTATTCCATGCATTTCGTTTTATCAAGATCGAGTGTTGATGTGAAGTGTAAATGTAAGTATTGTTAAATAGTTAGCTATCATAACGTAAACCTAGGTAACATATCACAGTATGTTATGCACACCTGTCACAACCAGTGATCACAGAGACAGCAACTTTTGTTGTGGCCCAGTAACTGATTCAACTAGTCAACTTTTTTCTCCATCTAGATCATGGACCTGCCCATTAAACCTGGCGCCAATCAAGTGGCAGACGTGGTGTTCGTCATCGAAGGAACTGCAAACCTCGGCCCCTATTTTGAATCCCTCAGAAAACATTACATACTACCTGCAATCGAGTAAGTGGACTTCAATTGTACTTTTTGCTTCATTGGGTGTGTACAATATCGCTCTGTGGAGTCCTGACTTGTTCCCTGTCCCATCATCACAGGTACTTCAATGGAGGCCCTCCAGCAGAGACAGACTTTGGAGGAGATGTGAGTCTAAATTCAACGTTGTTTTCTCCTTACGGTTATTACTATTTATTTACTCTTTATTTAAGAAGGTATGAGAACAACAATGCCAATTCTCTCTTCTCTCAGTATGGAGGCACACAGTATGGTCTTGTTGTGTTCAACACAGTGGACTGTGCTCCTGAATCCTACGTCCAGTGTCACGCACCAACCAGCTCAGCCTTTGAGTTTGTCTCGTGGATTGACAGCATCCAGTAAGATTTGTTTTTGTCATGCTATTTAGAAGGACATGTTAAGATGGGTTAGTATTAATCTTCCTTGATCAATGTGTAACTTTGTCTCTGTCAGGTTCATGGGAGGAGGAGCAGAGAGCTGTAGTCTCATCGCAGAGGGTCTGTCTGTGGCCTTGCAGCTCTTTGATGACTTCAAAAAGATGAGGGAGCAAATGTGAGTTATTCTTTTATTACTAAACTCAGCAAAAAAAAGAACCGTCCTCACTGTCAACTGCGTTTATTTTTAGCGAACTTAAAATGTGTAAATATTTGTATGAACATAACAAGATTCAACAACTGAGACATAAACTGAACAAGTTCCACAGACGTGACTAACAGAAATGGAATAACGTGTCCCTGAACAAGGGAGTGGGGGGGAAGTCCAAATCAAAAGTAACAGTCAGTATCTGTTGTGGCCACCAGCTGCATTAAGTACTGCAGTGCATCTCCTCATTTGACTGCACCAATTTGGCCAGTTCTTGCTGTGAGATGTTACCCCACTCTTCCAGCAATGCACCTGCAAGTTCCCTGACATTCCTGGGGGGAATGGCCCTAGCCCTCACCCTCTGATCCCAGGTCCTCTCTTTGCTGGCCATGGCAGAACACTGACATCCCTGACTTGCAGGAAATCACACACAGAATGAGCAGTATGGCTGGTGGCATTGTCATGCTGGATGGTCATGTCAGTATGAGCCTGCAGGAAGGGTACCACATGAGGGAGGAGGATGTCTTCCCTGTAACGCACAGCGTTGAGATTGCCCGCAATGACGACAAGCTCTGTTACATACTGTGACACACTGCCCCAGACCATGACGGACCCTCCCCCTCCAAATCGATCCCGCTCCAGAAAACAGGCCTCGATGTAACCCTCAATCCTTCGAGAACAAACGCAAATCCGACCATCACTCCAGGTGAGACAAAACCGCAACTCGTCAGTGAAGAGCACTTTTTGCTAGTCCTGTCTGGTCCAGCGAAGGTGGGTTTGTGCCCATAGGCGACGTTGTTGCCGGTGATGTCTGGTGAGGACCTGCCTTACAACAGCCCCCTGCCTATAAGCCCTCAGTCCAGCCTCTCAGCCTATTGTGGACAGCCTGAGCACTGATGGAGGGATTGTGCTTTCCTGGTGTAACTCGGCAGTTGTTGTTGCCATCCTGTACCTGTCCCGCAGGTGTGATGTTCGGATGTACCGATCCTGTGCAGGTGTTGTTACACGTGGTCTGCCACTGCGAGGACGATCAACTGTCCGTCCTGTCTCCCTGTAGCGCTGTCTTAGGCGTCTCACAGTACGGACATTGCACTTTATTCCCCTGGCCACATCTGCAGTCCTCATGCCTCCTTGCAGCATGCCTAAGGCACGTTCACGCAGATGAGCAGGGACCCTGGGCATCTTTCTTTTGGTGTTTTTCAGAGTCAGGACACTAAAGAGGCCTTTCTACTAAGTTTTCATAACTGTGACCTAAATTGCCTACTGTCTGTAAGCTGTTAGTCTTAACGACCATTCTACAGGTGCATGTTCATGAATTGTTTATGGTTCATTGAACAAGCATGGGAAACAGTGTTTAAACCCTTTACAATGAAGATCTGTGAAGTTATTTGGATTTTTACGAATGATCTTTGAAAGACAGGGTCCTGAAAAAGGGACGTTTCTTTTTTTGCTGAGCTTAGTAGACACACACACACACACACTAGCATATGTCTCTTGTCTCTATTAATCAGAGGTCAGACACACAAAGTCTGTGTGCTGCTGTGTAACTCTCCGCCATACCTGCTCCCTGCCGTGGAGAGTGTCAGCTATACGGGCTGCACTGCAGACAATCTGGTCAAGATCATCAGAGATGTAAGTAACATAGCACCTCTATCAGATAGCCTGTATAGATTACCCGCTGGGCCATTTTGGGGAATGATGTGACTTCTGTACTTATTAATGGCTGCTGATATCCCATAATAACCTTGTGCCTCTTCCTCAGAGAGGGATTCATTTTTCTGTGGTGTCGCCACGGAAACTGCCAGCGTTACGGGCGCTGTTCGACAGGGCGTCACCAGTCGGGGGACAGGTCGACCCCCACCCAGACTACAGCCAAGACCCCTTCCACATGATCCTGGTTAGGGGTATCTCACTTCCTGGTGAGGAGCAGCACTCAAAATAATTGACAGAGAACAGATTGATTGAAGTCAGTATCGGCCGATCAAATTCTAAAATGTTTCTTTCTCCAGTGTCATCAGGGGGAGGATCGGGCCCTCTCAAACCAATTCTACCCCCTCAACCCCTGCCTGTCAGTCAGCCTCCTCTTGGTCCCGCCTCGCAGGCTCCTCCACCAATAAGCACGGCCCATCCATATCAGGTACTGAAGATATGTTTTAACTTGGTAGCTTTTACCAGCCCATCAACATTGGATTGACAGGCTCTTAGCTGACACAGTGTTCTCTCTCCCTCTCTTGCTGCCCTGTCAGCCCCCACCTTCCCTTAACGCGGCCCAGGCAGCTGCACAGATGGCTGTAGAGGCAGCCAACAACCAGAAGAGTCGCTGTGAGTACCAATAGCCTGCATTCTTCTATCCTCTGTCACCGGTATGGTTGATCATCAGCCCAGATTGATTGCTAGTCTATTACAGGGGTGTTCACCTCTTACCCTACGAGGTCCGGAGCCTGCAGGTTTACTGTTCTACCTGATAATTAAATTCACCAGGTCAAAATCAGTCCCTGATTAGAGGGTTAGAATGGGGGGGGGGACAGTACTGAACTGGCTTCAAATTCCAGAGTTGAATATGAGGGGTCTATTATATCTGTTACCTTGTCTTTTTTGGCATCCCCTATCCAGTCCCAGGCATGGTCAATCCTGGTCCCCCATTCAGCGGTCAGTCAACTCTCCCATCTGTAGCAGGAGTGAAGTTGGCTCCCTCCAGTCAGCCCAGCCTATCTACAGTCACCATAGTTTCCACACCCATGTTGCCTCAGCAACAAGCTCCTCCCCCGCAGCAGCAACAAGTCCAGCCGCCGGGACAACCACAGCCCAATCAGCAGCAGTCGGTGCCCCCTCAGCAGCAGCAGCCCACAGCCAATCAGCAGACGCCCCCATCCTCACAGCCTGGCATGGTGAGGCCTGTCCATATGTTGCATCATCTTCCCACAATACTCCACATCAATATTCAACTTCTCTGCCTCCAGTCAAGTTGTCTTTCTCTCCATCTAACGCTTTCTCTTTCTCTCATTTTCTTCTGATAGCCTGGTGTGTCTGCAGCCCAGGCAAATCCGATTGGGGGACAGCAGCAAGGCGTTGCCAATAAGATTGTAGCATGGAGTGGGGTACTGGAGTGGCAAGAGGTGAGGGAAACTAGAACTTGGTTTAAACATGCTGCTGAAGAGGTCTATACTTCTATTTGTGTTTTCAAGTCATCCTCTGACCTTGTAAGGAAATGTTATAAGGTCTGCAACAAAGCTATGCTTGGAACTGATTGAATCAACTGTCATTGATTGTGACGTGAATAATCATACTATACCTTTGTGATGGATTTCACCTTTGATCAAAGTGATGGAGTTACTTGACATGGTTGAACCTGTTGTAGGGGAACATGGATTTTAATGATCTAAAATACTAATCAACTCTGGAGATGTTTGTGTTTCCAAGCCATTTCAAAACCTGACTTGGTCAATAATCTGATTGACTGATTTGCACTACTTCTTCTGTGATACCTGTTGACCATGAAACTCTATCACACAACAATGTGCAGCAAGCCTACACACTGTAACCAACACACAGTTAGACCACAACATCCCCAAACACATAGACAATAGACATAGTATTGCCACAGGTCACTAAAGTGCATCTGAAGTCACGTATCAATAGATGCAGCATTCAGGTTAGATTTGTATATCTTCCTTGTTCAGGTCAGGATATTGCTGGATCATATCTTAGTCTCCTCTAATCCACCAGAGTCCTCCCAAATGCTGTACAGAACACATATAAAGAACCCATACATCTGGTCTTTAATCCCAACACAATGCAGTAGTAATGGTCAACAGGGACTGCAGCAGAGCGGACCAATCTGGGATTGATCCCCTGAAGATGAACGTTGCTTATTTTCCTGTAGGATTGGTGCCATCCATCCTCTTCACAATGTTCCACTGGCAGCACTGTTTTGCATGTTGGGTAATTTCTAACATGGAGGTTTTTATTCAAATGGTGCCCCTGGGTGTAGGACCGAAGCCCCCTGGTCACTCTGTATGCTAACTTCCAAACCTCTCCTTCCGTTTCTCCAAACATCCCTCCATTCCTCTCCTCCCTCCCTACCTCCCCCACCCATCACTTCAGAAGCCTAAAGCCTCGTCTATGGATTCCAATACCAAACTCACTCGCTCCCTGCCCTGCCAGGTGCAAGTCAACCAAGGAGAGAACCTGTGAGTGTTTCACTGCAACTATCTTTGATATCATTCCAGTGTCAGCTGCACTGATTGGTCATTGTGTGTATTGCTATATGTATGAAGAGTTCTGATTGGTTGGTTCCCTGTTCTTCATGACAGAAATGCCGACCAGTGGCCACAGAAGCTCATCATGCAATTGATCCCACAACAGCTACTGGTGAGAGAACCCTCTCGTGTGTGTGTGTGTGTGTGTGTGTGTGTGTGTGTGTGTGTGTGTGTGTGTGTGTGTGTGTGTGTGTGTGTGTGTGCGTGCGCGTGTGCGCGTGTGTTCAGAAATTACTTGATGACATTGAGAATACAGACATCTAAATAAAGCCTTTCTCCCTCCTCAGACAACACTCGGTCCCCTCTTCAGAAACTCTAGAATGGTTCAGTTTCTCTTCACCAACAAAGATGTAGAGTCACTAAAAGGTCTTTATCGTATCATGGCCACTGGATTTGTAAGTCCAGCTCTTCTGCTTCACATGCTCTATTTTTGCTGCCATTTGTCCCTATCCTTTTCTGTCTCAATATTCAATACAGTGGAGTCTCAACAATGGACATCAGCATTTCCCTCCATTGTGCACTAGATGGACTTGGCAGATATAAATAGGCTGTAGTTACACTCTGAGAACACTAGAGGGAGCACCATGTTCATCATGTAGTAAACGGCTACAGAGATTTTCAACACTGTCGGGCGTCATAGAAAAACTGCATGCAGCCTGTGAGATTTACCCAGGTCCGATTAAATTCAGGTCAGGTTGACTGGTTTTGTGTCACTTGAACAATGACGAGGGCTGTGACAGACTGACAGACAGTTCTGCCCTCTGGCTGCAGGCGGGGTGCGTCCACTTCCCCCACAGCGCCCCCTGTGAGGTGCGGGTGCTCATGCTGCTCTACTCCTCCAAGAAGAGGATTTTCATGGGCCTCATCCCCAACGACCAGAGTGGATTCGTCAACGGCATCCGACAGGTCATCACCAACCACAAACAGGTCCAGCAGCACCGCTCGGTGAGTTATACAGACACGGGTCATCACCAACCACAAACAGGTCCAGCAGCACCGCTCGGTGAGTTATACAGACACGGGTCATCACCAACCACAAACAGGTCCAGCAGCACCGCTCGGTGAGTTATACAGACACGGGTCATCACCAACCACAAACAGGTCCAGCAGCACCGCTCGGTGAGTTATACAGACACGGGTCATCAACAACTACAAACACTGCTCGGTTCGTAAGACAGACAGGTCCAGCAGCACCGCTCGGTGAGTCATACGGACACGGGTCATCACCAACCACAAACAGGTCCAGCAGCACCGCTCGGTGAGTTATACAGACACGGGTCATCAACAACTACAAACACTGCTCGGTTCGTCAGACAGACAGGTCCAGCAGCACCGCTCGGTGAGTTATACAGACACGGGTCATCATCAACTACAAACACTGCTCGGTTTGTCAGACAGACAAGTCCAGCAGCACCGCTCGGTGACTTATACAGACACGGGTCATCAACAACTACAAACACTGCTCGGTTCGTCAGACAGACGGGTCCAGCAGCACCGCTCGGTGAGTTATACAGACACGGGTCATCAACAACTACAAACACTGCTCGGTTCGTCAGACAGACGGGTCCAGCAGCACCGCTCGGTGAGTTATACAGACACGGGTCATCAACAACTACAAACACTGCTCGGTTCGTCAGACAGACGGGTCCAGCAGCACCGCTCGGTGAGTTATACAGACACGGGTCATCAACAACCACAAACACTGCTCGGTTTGTCAGACAGACAGGTCCAGCAGCACCGCTCGGTGAGTTATACAGACACGGGTCGTCAACAACCACAAACACTGCTCGGTTTGTCAGACAGACAGGTCCAGCAGCACCGCTCGTTGAGTTATACAGATACGGGTCATCAACAACCACAAACACTGCTCGGTTTGTCAGACAGACAGGTCCAGCAGCACCGCTCGGTGAGTTATACAGACACGGGTCATCAACAACCACAAACACTGCTCGGTTCGTCAGACAGACAGGTCCAGCAGCACCGCTCGGTGAGTTATACAGACACGGGTCATCAACAACTACAAACACTGCTCGGTTCGTCAGACAGAGAGGTCCAGCAGCACCGCTCGGTGAGTTATACAGACACGGGTCATCAACAACTACAAACACTGCTCGGTTCGTCAGACAGACAGGTCCAGCAGCACCGCTCGGTGAGTTATACAGACACGGGTCATCAACAACTACAAACACTGCTCGGTTCGTCAGACAGACAGGTCCAGCAGCACCGCTCGGTGAGTCATACAGACACGGGTCATCAACAACCACAAACACTGCTCGGTTCGTCAGACAGACAGGTCCAGCAGCACCGCTCTGTGAGTTAGGAAGGAATGAAGGGATGGAGCAAAGGGGGTAGTATACGCGCTAGTAACTGGAGCTATACTAGCCAGCACAGTGGAAGTGCTTCCCAAGAGCAGTCTTGGGCCAATGAGGTGGTCAATTTTTATTTTATTTTTTTGAATATTGTTTTTAACTAGACAAGTCGGTTAAGTACAAATTCCTATTTTCAATGACGGCCTAGGAACAGTGGGTTAACTGCCTTGTTCAGGGGCAGAACGACAGATTTCTACCTTGTCAGCTCGGGATTCGATCTTGCAACCTTTCGGTTACTAGTCCAACGCTCTAACCACTAGTCTACCTGTGGAAAATGTTTTCCTGTTTGAGAGCACCGCCCCTTGTCATTTCTGGTTTGATCTCAATTACAGTCAACACAATTCTAACAACCGTTAGGATACCGTGTTTTCTTTCAGGTTAACATTTAGCGTGCAGATTTTGTGACAGAAACGGAATGCCTCAGTTACAAATCCAACCTGCCTGTGGTCTACATGACTTTATATCCTCACAGCCTTTCTGCTCCCATTATAGTTGATGCCGCCTGTCTACTCATGCTGCAAATTTAAGTGAAAAACATGTTAGACCGTGTGTATTTAGAGAAGACTGAGACCTTGTGTCCCATTACATATTCAAAGCTGCATTGCTAATGGGGAATTGCTATGGCAATCTCAACACAATTAAAATTTCAATTATTTGATCCTTGTTTGGGGTATTTTTTTCCCCAGACGTGGCTCTGGAATAGTGTTACTGGTGATTTAGATATGATTTTATAACCGTGAAAGACCCAAATTGAATATTTTCCCTGAACCATATAGATGACTTGATGTTAAAGGTCCAATGCAGCTGTTTTTCTCTCAATATCAAATCATTTCTGGGTAACAATTAAGTACCTTACTGTGATTGTATTTAATTATGGGGTTAGAAATAATTTCACTATTCGAATAGTATCATGAATATTTGTCAGATATCTGGATATTCTAAATGCATGTGGTTTTTAAACTTTAACCTGAGCACTGCTGCCTGAAGGAGAGAGGCTGGTGCACTATGCTGCAGAGGGGGCGGTGTATGTGAGATAGGACCGGAGGGAGGGCGAGAGAGATGGTTATAGTTAGCTAGGCTAACAACAACCTACTTGTTGGTTGCTCGTTGTAGCCTACCTCTTCTCATTTCGCTAACTTTTAATTACATAATTTTATTCCATCTCTCATGTATTCGTAAACTCACTCCACTTTCTACACATTGAGACTCTTCACAGCTTTGATTGGCCAACATAAATAACAAGCTACACAAGAAGGATACCTCTTTTTTTCTGGGGAGCACGTCATAACTACATTGTAAAGTTTGTTTTATTAAAAACTACAGAATGTTTTATTAATTATTTGAAATGTTACATTTAATGTAGAAAGGGCTTTTTCAGTGTTAAAATAGGCTTATGATGTTTTTTTTAAATAAAATTAATACTCACAAGTATTTGAATACATGCACATCCCTAGTTAAAATTGTAAAAAACAAATAGCTTCTTAGCAAAGAGCATTTTCTTAAGCTGTCTGGGCATGGTCTGAGTGAAGAGGGGAAAACTTAACTAGCTCTTATTGGCAGAGAGGTTTGGAACTTTTTACCGCCTGGTGATGTCACTAGGTAGGCCAAAACGCCAACCCATTTCAGAATGTCTTTTAAAACAGCTCTGACACTAAAAGAGCATTATTTTCATAGTACTATTCCAACCTCAGTGTGTAAAACACAGTCAAATCACGTTTTGACTGCACTGGGCCTTTAATGTGTGCTCTGGGTGTTTTTAGGCAGGCTGCTGAGTTAAATAGGAAGTCCACAGGGGAGAGGAGACGGACAGCTTTTATCCTGATCCTAGATCAGGGGTGTCAAACTAATTTACCCCGCGGGCCAATTTCTGTCTTCACTGAGGTCTGGAGGGCCGCACTTCAAATGGGTAATAATTCCTCTCCGTCAAAATGTGCAAAAATATTCCTCCATCACTTTTGGAATTTTCAATGCTCCTTGACTGTTAGCTTTCGATGACTGTTAGCACACTGGACAGAGTGAAGAGACTGTAAATGTAGATCAATTATAATTTCTACACAGTTTTGATTTGGTTTTAGTCATTGCAATGTTAATTGAGATTGGTTTTCGCCCGGAAAAAAATTGCCAAAAAAAACTGCAGGCAGGATTGAATCGTCTTGTGGCCTCGAGTTTGACACATGTCGTAGATGGTGGTGGTGTCTCATCCAGTGCCACGATTAGACAGGTTAGGATAGGCAGGAATACCATTGTAAGTACAGTGGGGCAAAAAAGTATTTAGTCAGCCACCAATTGTGTAAGTTCTCCCACTTAAAAAGATGAGAGGTACACTTCAACTATGACAGACAAAATGAGAAAATCACATTGTTGGATTTTTAATGAATGTATTTGCAAATTATGGTGGACAATAAGTATTTGGTCACCTACAAACAAGCAAGATTTCTGGCTCTCACAGACCTGTAACTTCTTCTTTAAGAGGCTCCTCTGTCCTCCACTCGTTACCTGTATTAATGGTACCTGTTTGAACTTATTATCAGTATAAAAGACACCTGTCCACAACCTTAAACAGTCACACTCCAAACTCTACTATGGCCAAGACCAAAAAGCTGTCAAAGGACACCAGAAACAAAATTGGAGTCCTGCACCAGGCTGGGAAGACTGAATCTGCAATAGGTAAGCAGCTTGGTTTGAAGAAATCAACTGTGGGAGCAATTATTAGGAAATGGAAGACATACAAGACCACTGATAATCTCCCTCGATCTGGGGCTCCACACAAGATCTCACCCCGTGGGGTCAAAATGATCACAAGAACGGTGATCAAAAATCCCAGAACCCCACCGGGGGACCTAGTGAATGACCTGCAGAGAGCTGGGACCAAAGTAACAAAGCCTACCATCAGTAACACACTACGCCGCCAGGGACTCAAATCCTGCAGTGCCAGACGTGTCCCCCTGCTTAAGCCAGTACATGTCCAGGCCCGTCTGAAGTTTGCTAGAGAGTATTTGGATGATCCAGAAGAAGATTGGGAGAATTTCATATGGTCATATGAAACCAAAATATAACTTTTTGGTAAAAACTCAACTCGTTGTGTTTGGAGGACAAAAAATGCTGAATTGCATCCAAAGAACACCATACCTACTGTGAAGCATGGGGGTGGAAACATCATGCTTTGGGGCTGTTTTTCTGCAAAGGGACCAGGGCGACTGATCCGTTTAAAGAAAAGAATGAATGGGGTCATGTATCGTGAGATTTTGAGTGAAAACCTCCTTCCATCAGCAAGGGCATTGAAGATGAAACGTGGCTGGGTCTTTCAGCATGACAATGATCCCAAACACAACGCCCCGGCAACGAATGAGTGGCTTCGTAAGAAGCATTAAGGACCTGGAGTGGCCTAGCCAGTCTCCAGATCTCAACCCCATAGAAAATCTTTGGAGGGAGTTGAGTCTGTTGCCCAGCAACAGCCCCAAAACATCACTGCTCTGGAGGAGATCTGCATGGAGGAAATGGGCCAAAATACCAGCAAAGTATTGAGAAAATTTTGTTATTGACCAAATACTTATTTTCCACCATAATTTGCAAATAAATTCATTAAAAATCCTACAATGTGATTTTTCTGGAAAAAAATGTTTTTCTCTCATTTTGTCTCATTTTGTCTGTCACCTTACACTAGAAAAGTAACCTTGTTGGTTCTCTTCTCCAGATAGGTTCAGGAGGGCCGATGCCAGGGCCACCTGGCCAGGTTCAACCCAATCAGAACTTCCTCAACCGGCCGCAGGGGCCCATCCCTGTCTCCCATGGCAACGTGCAGCAGCAGGTACTGTGATTAATCCTGTGGTGTCTCAGCTTGTGCACTTCTCGTTTCCTCCCTCTCCCCTCACACACTCCTCCTGTCTGCATCTCCTGTTTCTATTGTCCCGCAATGACTGCATGTCCCGCAATGACTTTCATCTCCTCCCCTTCTGCACCTTCTCTTCCTCCCCTTCTCTCTCTCCTCTGTTCAGTCTGTGGTGGTGGGCATGCCCTCTGTTAGTCAGGTCACTCTGATGGAGGAACAGCAGAGACAGGCCAACCTGGTGAGACTCACACACATACACAAAAACTCTCACCCAAAATACATGTTAAAAAAATGCACTGAACTTTACCAGGCACAAACTCTCCCTGTGCTCGTTTGGGAACCTGTCTGGTTGGTGAGCAGCTTCTCTCCACTCTGCATGTGTTAGCTACTCTCTCACACTGTCTCAATGGGTGCTCACTGCTACCAATATAGCCAGCCCAGCATGTTCTGGGTTCAGCGAGTTACATTGTTACATTTGGCTGGCTCTTTTTAAAGTGAACCCGGTACACCGTTCCAATGAATCATATGTACGGTGCCTTCAGAAAGTATTCATAGCCTTTGACTTATTTCACATTGTTATGTTACAGCCTGAATTCAAAATGGATTAAATATATTTTTTTCTCACCCATCTACACACAAATACCCCATAAGGACAAAGTGGAAATGTGTTTAAAAATGCAAATTTATTGAAAATGAAGTACAGAAATATCTCTCACCTTAGTATTCACACCCCTGATTAATACTTTGTAGAAGCACCTTTGGCAATGATTACAGCTGAGACTGTCTGGGTAAGTTTCTGGATTGTACTATATTTGCCCATTTATTCTTCTTAAAATTCTTCAAGCTCTGTCAAGTTCATTGTTGATCATTGCTAGACAGTCATTTTCAAGTCTTGCCATAGATTTTCAAGCCAATTTAAGTAAAATCTGTAACTAGGCCACTCAGGAACATTCATTGTTGTCTTGGTAAGCAACTCCAGTGTAGATTTGCCCTTATGTTTTAGGTTATTGTCCTGCTGAAGGATGAATTCCTTGTCCGGTATCTGTTGGAAAGAAGACAACCAGGTTTTCCTTTATGATTTTGACTGTGCTTATAGCTGTATTCCATTTATTTTTATCCCAACAAACTCCATATTCTTTGCCGATGACAAGCATACACATAACATGATGCAGCCACCACCATGCTTTAAAATATGAAGAGTGGTACTCAGTCGTGTTGTGTTGGATTTGTATTTTCCCCACTTTGTTTTTAGGACAAAGTTCATTTGTGTCACATTTTAAGTGACTTGTTGCAAACAGGATGCATGTTTTGGAATATATTCTGTTGGACATAAGACTGAAAAAACACCAGCAAATCAGCTCTGTGTTTTTAATTTTTGAAATCTCCAAACCATTCCAATGTATAATAGAGCGATATGTGATTGCGTATAAATGTAAGTAAGGTTTGAAATGATTATATTTGAGTCAAATACTATATCTGTTCGGGCTTCTTGCGGTCAATTTGAAGTCTACAAATGATTTGTTATTATGTTCTGACCGTCTGCTGAAGAAAAAATCGTTCCGCGGCTGAATCTAGTTTGATCCCTGCTGTACAGGTTTCTGTTCTCCTATCACTACCATTCAACTTTGTAACTGTTTTAAAGTCACCATTGGCCTCATCGTGAAATCCCTTTGCAGTTTCCTTCCTCTCCGGCAACTGAGTTAGGAAGGACGCCTGTATCTTCGTAGTGACTGGGTGTATTGATACACCTTCCAAAGCCTATTTAATAACTTCACCATGCTCAAATGGATATTCAGCGTCTGCTTTAAAAATAAAAATGTTTTTACACATCTACTAATCGGTGCCTTTCTTTGTGAGGCATTGAACAACCTCCTTGGTCTTTGTGGTTGAATCTGTGCTTGAAATTCACTCCTCGATTGAGGGACCTTACAGATGGTTGAACTATATGTGTGGGGTACAGAGATGGTCTAGTAATTCGTAAATCATGTTAAACACACAGTCCATGCAACTTATTATGTGATTTGTTAAGCCAAGTTTTACTCCTGAACTTATTTAGGCTTGCCATAAAAAAAAGGGGTAGAATACTTATTGACTCAATACTTTTCAGTTTAGATGTATTTATTTTTCTAAAATGTTATATAAACAAAATTCTATTTTATGTGTAGATCAGTGACACAAAATCTAAAATCAGGCTGTAACACAACAAAATATGAAAAAGAGGGAAGGGGTGTGAATACTTTTTGAAGACACTGTATTTAAAGTCTCACTCTACTTAGTGCTCTTATCTCTCCAACCTTCTTCTAAACCTCTGACTCTCTGCTTCTCATCCAGATGACGATGAGAGCATCCGGCGCACCTAATCAGCAGCCACCTGTCACCGGTGCTCCGCCCAACCAGGTTGCTCAGGGTGGACAGGCCCCGCCCCAGGGTGCCATGCTCCGCCTTCCAAACCCAGGAGCCAATCCACAGCTGCGCAGTCTCCTCCTCAGCCAACAGCAGCCAGTAAGAACACAACAGTTAACTCTACCAGCCTTGACCGTCATTCATGAAATACATTTGTTATAGTGCATCGTCTTGTAGCCAGGGCTAGATCACCACTGCACACTCTAGAAAGGCTTCTAAATATGTAATACTTTTCTCTATTGGTTAATGATAATGAAGGTCCTACCTACTGTATGATTGATGGTAACCTAGGTGTTGTGTTCCTGTCTCTCAGCAGGGGGGTGTTGGTCACATGCAGGGCATGATGCCTCACCAGGGGCTGGGAGGGCAGCTGGTCCACCCTACTCCAGGAGTGGGCCCCCAAATGCAGGCCCAGTGGAGACAGCCCCTGGCAGGTTAGCTACAGCCGTGGACCCTTTCACTCACATCACACACTGTAAAGACAGTTTGGAGCTAGACATCAGTGCAAGGATTGGCTTTACAATGCAATCTGTCATTAGGAAGCAATTGTTTCCTAATGATTGAGCTTTTGTGTGTAAACTGCTAAATTCAAAAGGGAGGGTGATTGAACATATCTCTCCCATCCGTGCCTATGGTTATCAGACTGAGACTGGGCTATATGGCGTTGACACCAGCAGCAGGATGAATTGAGGATGTCACAGATTAGAGTGATGCCTTCTCATAGAGTATGTGCAGGGTGCCTTTCACTTTGCTGCAACCTGATAGCTAAACAGTTTAGACTCGCACTTCACATTCTTGTTTTTTGCTCAAGTCTGCTCGATAATGCTGTTTACTTCGTGCGTCACTGACTCTACCTGTAACTCAAAAGTAGTTAGTATGTAGTTTATTACCACTGTGTTTATGATAATGTCATCAATGTACCTGTTGCTGTCCCAGGTTAACTCTCTCCTCTCTCTCTCTCTCAGGTCAGATGATGATGGCTGCTGGTCAGAGGGGCCCTGGAGCCCAGCCCCCCGGGATGCCCCAGGTGTCTTCCGTCATGGAGGATGAGATTCTCATGGACCTTATTTGAGTTTGGACCCACAAAGACTACATCCCCCAGCAACCAGCATTTTCAGTTTCATCATGGGGCAGACTGGGAGATGTAGTTTTCCTAGTTTCTACTCTGGCTTTTTTTCTTTTTTTTTCTTATTTTATATCAAAAGTTTGTACTGTAGAGTTATTGGAGGTGATGAGGGGAGGACATGCAAGCACCCACTCTCATGCATATGCGCACACACACACAAACACACACCCTATCACACACCTAATGAAGCCAACGCAATGGGAGGACAGTGTTCATTACACTGTTGTGTGCTTGTATGGAAACCTGTTTTACATTCATTTAATTGTTTATATGAAATGTATTTTTTATTGAGGTTTAACTTTTTCTGAAGTTGTGTTTTTGAGCTATATTACATTGTTTTATTGAGATGAAATAGATACATTTTGTCAAGGAGCCAACCAATGTGTAGAGTCCTTTTTAAAAGTGAGTATACACATAACTCTCCAACCCTGTTCCCGGAGAGCTACTGTCCTGTAGGTTTTCTCTCAGTCCTGTTCCTGGAGAGCTACCGTCCTGTAGGTTTTCACTACAGTCCTGTTCCTGGAGAGCTACCGTCCTGTAGGTTTTAACTTAGTCCTGTTCCTGGAGAGCTACTGTCCTGTAGGTTTTCTCTCAGTCCTGTTCCTGGAGAGCTACTGTCCTGTAGGTTTTCTCTCAGTCCTGTTCCTGGAGAGCTACTGTCCTGTAGGTTTTCACTACAGTCCTGTTCCTGGAGAGCTACTGTCCTGTAGGTTTTCACTACAGTCCTGTTCCTGGAGAGCTACCGTCCTGTAGGTTTTCACTACAGTCCTGTTCCTGGAGAGCTACCGTCCTGTAGGTTTTCACTACAGTCCTGTTCCTGGAGAGCTACTGTCCTGTAGGTTTTCACTACAGTCCTGTTCCTGGAGAGCTACCGTCCTGTAGGTTTTCACTACAGTCCTGTTCCTGGAGAGCTACCGTCCTGTAGGTTTTCACTACAGTCCTGTTCCTGGAGAGCTACCGTCCTGTAGGTTTTCACTACAGTCCTGTTCCTGGAGAGCTACCGTCCTGTAGGTTTTCACTACAGTCCTGTTCCTGGAGAGCTACCGTCCTGTAGGTTTTCTCTCAGTCCTGTTCCTGGAGAGCTACTGTCCTGTAGGTTTTCACTACAGTCCTGTTCCTGGAGAGCTACCGTCCTGTAGGTTTTCACTACAGTCCTGTTCCTGGAGAGCTACCGTCCTGTAGGTTTTCACTACAATCCTGTTCCTGGAGAGCTACTGTCCTGTAGGTTTTCACTACAGTCCTAATCTAGCGCACGTCATTCTAATAATTAGCTGGAGCAAAAACTTGCAAGACTATAGCTCTCCAGTGACAGGGTTTGGGAGCCCTGACAGATTGATCTGTGCCCGAATGCCTGTTATCCAACTCTTTCTGACAGTAGTCTGTCTGAAAGTGTGTGTATTAACACTAGAGCAGTGTGTGAGAATGACTAAAATAGACACACTGATATATAGTTTGAAGTGTGTTTCTGCCAAATGGTGTCAGTGTTAATTCTAACTACTCCAATATGTTGTGGAACCATACCGAGGCCTCCTGTGCCAAGTAGTTATACCAGATGGCGTCGCTTGGCCATGTTTTTCCTGGCATAATGCACAATCGGGCTGACCGCATGCGCACATGGCAGTGTCCACATATGTGCCCAAAATGAGCTTCACACGGCTAAAAACAGACTAAACACACACACGTTGCAGACACTCACATAACTCAACTCGTCCATTAAATATTGTTGCCGATAAATCCTGTAGCGTGTCTTATACACAGACACCTGTACCAACTGCACACAGTCCAGTGAGCTGTATACACATGCTGCAAAACTAAACATTATGTACACTTGAACCTTATTACCCCCACAGACCAACACATTGTTAGCCCTGTGCAGATGCACAGACGGGAAGTGATGTCAGTCCCTGTCACCAGGGAGACGGAGATGGTTGCTTAGATACCATGACACTGGGTTCTTGTTTCTAAGCTTTTTTTCTCCACCTCTCCCTCACGTACTCACACAGACGGAAAGACAGAGACACTGACTAGTCCCCCAGTGGCTGGCGTGTATCTCTCACCTGCCTCCCTCCTTCCATCACTGGTCGACCCTGTGAGCTGACATTCTCTCTCTCTCTTCTGTCTTTCTAATGGGCTGAGTTAATCTCTCCGTATTTCGACATCACTGTGTGTCCTTTAATGCCAGCTACACGTCTCTGAAATGATGCTTCTACCATATGAGCAGGGAAGTAGCAGAATAGTACGCATGAGACTAAAAGTAAAGTATGATGATTTTGTTGTGATATATATTGAGTTGATAGAGCAGATGTGACAGGCTATTTTTCCTATGTTATTGAATTGGACTGTTGACACTGTTTCTCTAGCTGTGGTCTGTCTGTCCTGGTTTTCAAGGGGACAGTGGGCCATTGTGTGAGCCTGGGTGTTTATAGGGCCTGGAGATGGAGTTTATTGGCCTGGTGGCAGAAGTGTTGTTGGGCCTGATGGGGTTTATGGGCCTGGGGGCAGAGTTTGTTTTATGACATGCTGGAGGAGTGTTATCAGGCCTAGTGGTGAGTGGATGTATTTTTTACATCCTTCTGGTACAGCTACATTTAACTTGGAGAGGGGATGATATCATGCCTTAAATTGGATTGGTCTTTACTTTTTAGGGCCTGGTGGTAGAGCTACACTGGGCCTGGTCGTGGAGGTCAATGCTGCCTAATGGATGTGGGGTGCCAGATGGTGTTGTTTGTGATGGAGGAGGTCTATCGACTCAGTAGTGGAGATGCAGGCTTGGTTAACTCTGTATCAGAGTGCAGCTCCTCTTTCAGAGTGTAAAGCTAAGCTTCAGAGCATGGATGGATCCTAGCCTGGCTAGTCACAAGAGATGTTGAATTTAGTATGTATCACAGAGAATAGGTTGTTGTCTACTGCTGGGGTCCATGCTGTTAACCCATCAGATAAAGATCAAAGGTCTCTCAAGGCCCCCAGATGATGCAGAAAGTTCAGCTCTGAGATTCTGAGAAGGGGAACGGGGTGCCTCCCGCACAGCCGGTGTGTCTGGCTCACTTCATACCATACAGTCTCCTTGTTGCTGCTACCCAGCAGAGTGCTAAGGTGGCACAGCTCCCAACGCTAACCGCTAACGCAGTTAACGCTAACAGACACTTAACTCATGTACACAGCAATATCCACACCACAGCAGCCATGAGATCTGAACATTGCAGAGGGAGCTGCAGCAGCCAAGCACATCTCAATGTGCTAACACAGCCCAAGACAGAGAGGAACAGGAACATCAACCCAGCGTAGCAGGACAGAGCTTTAACCAAAACGCAGAGCCGCAGATACTAGGTTGCAAGTGCTCCACCTTCATATGAACTGCATCCTTCCAGCGGCTCCCGTCTCTATTCATTTAACGGCTTGTGGTGTCCACTCAATCAGTCACTTATAGGCTGCCCTGACGGCCAGAACAGAACCCCCCCAGCGCCGGGGGGGTCACTCCTGATCCTACAGCCTGAGCAGACACTGCGGTACAGGGACACAAACGGAGTGAGAGAGTGAGGAGGAGTGGATGTGTGTGTGGCTCTTTTAAATTATGAGGGTGGAGAGATGAAGAGATTGGAGGTGAAAAGAGAGCGGTCTATATCAAGGGTGAGAGAGATTGAGAGGTTCAAAGTGGAGAAAGAACAGTCAATATCAAGAGGCAGTGATAGAGATCCAGGCAGACAGACAACAGCTCTGTGTGAGAGAGAGAAGAAGAGAGGGAGAGGAGGAGGGAGGGATGTGGTGTGTGTGTGAGTTAGAGAGAGGGGGGGGATATCCACTGCACTGTTGTGTGACTGGAAATTTAATAGAGAAAGGGATGGAGGGAGGCATGCAGGGAGGGGAGGAGGGGAGAGCGATGCAATGCAAAAGCACTGCACATTGGTATGGAATTCCAGGGGACTTCTATAGGCTGTGAACAATGACACACTGTTACTGCATAGAGAGATGGTAGGGGACAGGGAGGAGAGGGAGAAAGAAGTCTAATTGTCTAGATATGTCAGTGGAGTGAGTGCTCTATTGTGTACTGCAGCGAGTGGGACTGGTGGGGTAAACGGAAGAGAGACGGTTGGGGGGGCAGCTTAGGCCATGTACATAATGGGGGCATTGAGTGGGCACCATTCCAAACACAGACCTTAGAGGGAGCCCCAATCACATGTAATGTACTGACTTTCATGAAATGGTCTGTTACTCACATGGAATGACAAGGAAGGTATAGGGAGATAGGACTTGATAATGACGGTGAAGAGTGTGTGTGTGTGTGTTTGTCAGAGAGAGAGAGAAGAGTGGCTGTGAAAAAGACTGATTCACCATGTCTGAATATAGAACGTTATCAATTCACCACTAATCGCCCATCTGATTATCTGCCCCCCTTCTCTCTCTCTCTATTGCACAGACACAGTCTCTCATTGCAATGACCTCTCCTTCCTCTCTCAGTCCCCCAATCGCTGTCTCCCACTGACACGCCCCCTCCCATCCCTGAGTATCACAATATTGATCTCATATTTGAGAGAAATCATACTGAATAGAGAGAACACAGACCCGTTCTGAAAGATTCATAGCAATAAGTGAATGTGTGTGCTGAGGGGTGGGGCTCTAGGTACTGTATGTGCTTGATCGTTGCCAAGGGAACCTGTCAGAGCCAAATAGCAGAGAACGTTCCCTAATAAAAGCACACGTGCATCTCTACCTCCCCCCTCACACACAAACTCTCTCTATCTGTGTCTCTCACACACTCGTTCTCTCTCTCCCAATCTCTCTATCCCCTCTTCTCTCTAACTCTCTCTCACACACATACACCCAAATACTATTTTTCTCTCTATCCCCTCACTTTCTCTCTCTCTCACACACACTCATATGCTCTCTTTCTATATATATCCCTTTCACTCTATCCCTCTCTCTCTCTCTCACACACTCCCTCTCTCCCTCTTGCTGTCCCCTCTCTCTCTCTCTCTCTCTCTCTCTCTCTCTCTTTCCTCTCTCTCTCTCTCTCTACCTACTCAAATTTCAAACCCTGAGTATAACCTGCAGAGTATCAAGTAAAAACACACAGATGCACATTTATCTTCATCAGCATTCTGTCAGGATTATATGTATTTCACTGGAGGCTGCTGAGGGGAGGACGGCTCATAATAATGTCTGGAATGGATTCAATGGAGTGGTATCAACCACATGGAAACCATGCGTTTGATACCATTCCATTGACTCCATTCCAGCCATTACTATAGCCGTCCTACCCTCAGCAGCCTCCACTGTTCACAACAGCAGACACTTTTCAATCTAAATCAAAGTAAATTGTATTTGTCACATGCGCATAATACAACAGGTGTAGACCTTACAGTGAAATGCTTACTTACAAGCCCTTAACCAACAATTCAGTTTTAAGAAAATACAAAAAGAAAGTAAGAGTTAAGAATAACAAATGATTAAAGAGCAGCAGTAAATAACAATAGCGGGGCTATGTACAGGGGGTCCCGGTACAGACTCAATGTGTGGGTTCACTGGTATCGAGGTAATTGAGGTAATATGTTGTACATGTAGGTAGAGTTATTAAAGTGACTATGCATAGATATAACAGACAGTAGCAGCAGCATTCCAGTGTGCGTGTGTGGGGGGGGTAGCCATTTGATTAGCTGTTCAGGAGTCTTATGGCTTGGGGGTGGAAGCTATTTAGGAGCCTCTTGGGCCTAGACTTGGCGCTCTGGTACCGCTTGCCGTGCGGTAGCAGAGAGAACAGTCTATGACTAGGGTGGCTGGAGTCTTTGACAATTTTTAGGGTCTTCCTCTGTGTCACGTTCTGTCCATTGTTCGTATGTGTTTTCCTTGTTTTAGTGTTGGTCAGGAAGTGAGCTGGGTGGGCATTCTATGTTGTGTGTCTGGTTTGTCTATTTCTATGTTTGGCCTGATATGGTTCTCAATCAGAGGCAGGTGTTAGTCATTGTCTCTGATTGGGAACCATATTTAGGTAGCCTGTTTTGTGTTGGGTTTTGTGGGTGATTATTCCTGTCTCTGTGTTTGCACCAGATAGGACTGTTTAGGTTTTTCACTTTTCTTGTTTTGTATAGTCTGTTCATGTATAGTCGTCTTTATTAAAAACATGAATAACCACCACGCTGCATTTTGGTCCGCCTCTCTTTCACCAGAAGAAAACCCTTACACTCTGACACCGCCTGGTATATCAAATTTCAAATGTAGTTATATAGCCCTTCGTACATCAGCTGATATCTCAAAGTGCTGTACAGAAACCCAACCTAAAACCCCAAACAGCAAGCAATGCAGGTGTAGAAGCACGGTATAGAGGTCCTGGATGGCAGGAAGCTTGGCCCCGGTGATGTACTGGGCCATACGCACTACCCACTGTAGTGCCTTGCGGTCGGAGGCCAAGCAGTTGCCATAGCAGGCAGTGATGCAACCCATCAGGTTGCTCTCGATGGTGCAGTTATAAAACCTTTTGAGGATCGGAGGACCCGTGCCAAATCTTTTCAGTCTCCTGAGGGGGATAGGTTTTGTCGTGCCCTCTTCGCGACTGTCTTGGTGTGCTTGGACCATGTTAGTTTGTTGGTGATGTGGACACAGAGGAACTTGAAGCTCTCAACCTGCTCCACTACAGCCTCGTCGATGAGAATGGGGGCGTGCTCGGTCCTCCATTTTCTGTAGTCCACAATCATCTCCTTTGTCTTGATCACGTTGAGGGAGAGGTTGTTGTCCTTGTACCACACGGTCAGGTCTCTGACCTCCTCCCTATAGGCTGTCTCATCGTTGTCGGTGATAGGGCTACCACTGTTGTGTCATCAGCAAACTTAATGATGGTGTTGGAGTCATGCCTGGCCGTGCAGTCATGAGTGAACAGGGAGTACAGGAGGTGACTGAGCACGGACCCCTGAGGGGCTCCTGTGTTGAGGATCAGCGTGACAGATGTGTTGTTACCTACCCTTACCACCTGCGGGCGCCCCGTCAGGAAGTCCAAGATCCAGTTGCAGAGGGAGGTGTTTAGTTCCAGGGACCTTAGCTTAGTGATGAGCTTTGAGGGCATTATGGTGTTGAACGCTGAGCTGTAATCAATGAATAGCATTCTCACATAGCTGTTCCTTTTGTCCAGGTGTGAAAGGGCAGTGTGGAGCACAATAGTGATTGCATCATCTGTGGATCTGTTGGTGCGGTATGCAAATTGGAGTGGGTCTAGGGTTTCTGGGATAATGGTGTTGAGCCATGTCCAGCCTTTCAAAGCATTTCATGGCTACAGGCGTGAGTGCTACAGGTTGGTAGTCATTTAGGCAGGTTACCTTAGTGTTCTTGGGCACAAGGACTATGGTGGTCTGCTTGAAACATGTTGGTATTACAGACTCAGACAGGGAGAGGTTGAAAATGTCAGTGAAGACACTTGCCAGTTGGTCAGCTCATGCTCGGAGTACACGGACTGGTAATCTATCTGGCCTTGTGAATGTTGACCTGTTTAAAGGTCTTACTCACATCAGCTGTGGAGAGCATGATCACACAGTCCTCGGGACAGCTGATGCTCTTGTGCATGTTTCAGTGTTACTTGCCTGGAAGCAAGCATAGAAGTTATTTAGCTTGTCTGGTAGGCTCTGTCACTGGGCAGCTCTTGGCTGTGCTTCCCTTTGTAGTCTGTAATAGTTTGCAGGCCCTGCCACATCGGAGCCGGTAGTCCATTAAACCAAGTGAAGCAGTGAGAATATGTGTCTTGCATGATCTGCTATTTGTGACATGTGACAAATGTGTGCTCACCTTCACACACCTGCACCCTAAAGCTTGGATAATATGGCCACCTTTTCAAAAACTCCATTTGCTGCGTCTTGAAGTGTGTGACTTTCATTTGCGCAACAACTTTGGGATTAATTTAATTATATTGATTGATATTGTTGCCCCAACTTTGAGAAAGTAAACTATTCAGCACAATAACAAAACGTGTTTAGGACGCTACTGGTGTATGAATCTATATAGCAATAGGCATTGCGTCCTCGTTACATCGCAATGAGAGGAGTGGGATGTGCACTTCCAAAGCGCCAGAGGGACAATAGTAAACACCTACGCGTCGGATACAGAGAATGTCAAGGTGCATCTACACAAGAGAGGTGCAGTACTTAATTGTATAACATAATATGAAAGACTAGCCTACATATTGAATGAAGTTATGTAAATTATTAATCGTCCTGCCTGTCCTGCCTCTGAGACAAGGTAATATAATCCTATTCAACCAGACTGGTCTCAATCAATGGGAAAAGGTGCATGTTTTGTTGTCGTTTGTTGTAAATTCTCATCCCTTCCAGCCGTGCGCGCGTGTTTATTAGTGGCCTACGCATGCCTGGGGAAACGGACATGTTTCTATTAGATGTCTATATTTATCCTCAACGATTCGTATTTACACGAAATAGTTTACCAGGCCTATGTTTCGTCGTGATTTTTCCATCACCCACTTTCGGTGGTTGTATTTTTCCATCTGGCCATGTAAGATTGAACGGGCTCTGCTTTCTTAGGTCGGGAAAACACGGCACTGTGGTACAAGCGCCGAAAAAGGGTGAATTAATTTGAGAGCGAGAGAGAAAGAGAGGGCGGGTTGGAGAGAGAGAGAAAGGACGAGAGAGGGACAGGGGAGAGAAGACGCGGACTATAGGCTACGCCTCTGCAGTTTAAGGAATATATTAAAACGAAAGGTAAGATTCATTAAATGGTATCATAGTATAAGGGACGTTATTCGTGTGTCGCATGTTAAACAAATCCCGTTGTTTGACTTTGGATTCTCAGCTTTCATAAAGCAGCGTTGGGGTATGACAAGCCTATTCTTTATCTGCTAAATAGTTTTCGCTGTTCCAATATATTTCATTTGCGGTTGTCGTTAACGAATTAATGCGGCGGTGTCTGTATGTGTGGCTTTGCGTGCGTTTGGGTGCGCGTTCGTCTGCGTGCACGCAGCGACGCGCATCAATGTAAACTGATGAATGTTAAGGTTATTGCTTTAATAAGGACCGCGTTTCAGAATTGATAGGACGGAATATCAACCATGTTTCGTGAAAGAAACAAGCGGATAGCCTACATTATCGTCCTGAAATGTGAGGGGTTTCGGCGCCTTTAACCATGAATTGTGGCGAGACGATACATTTAATTTGGTGAGAGTGCGTACGAATGAAACAGGAAAGTCAAGTGATTCGTGTACTTCATACTTAATTCATAAGAAGACATATGCGCGTCTCGTTAAATTGCCTGTTTCTGACATTGGTGTCGTGTCTTTGGCAAATGGCATTGATAACAATTGATAAATGCACAGGACAGTAGCCTCATTTTTTATTTTAAATATTGCCTTTTAATTAAAACAATTGTATTGTTATGGCTCTTATTTCACAGTTCTGCTGAGTAGCCGAATGCGTGGCTTATTAAATATTTCCTATTCAATAGGCCAATAGTTCTGAGAAAAAGTTATTAGGCTTTACCCACTGGGTATAGACGTCAATTCAACGTCTATTCCACGTTGGTTCAACGTAATTTCACTGTAATAACGTGAAAACAACGTTGAGTCAACCAGTGTGTGCACAGTGGGTACTATTAAAGCCACATTATTTGCGGTCATCTGTTTCGTTTGGTTATTCTCTCTTGACAATGATTAGTGTCCCCAAATAGTGTGAATAATGCGGAGGCACCGTGCGCGGCACATGACTGAGGCATGCAGGTTAAAATACACTATAACTGTGGCCCACAGAGGAGCCCCTCTGATTGAGAACAAGGAGCAGATTGATTAGGGTTGATGAATGAAGATCTACCGCCTCTATCTGCAACACAACGATACGGTTAGGAGCGGATTGAAATGCTGATGTGAAGCAGTGTGTTTTGGGTGGGCAGTCTGGCAGAATGAGATTGCTGCCTGGCACAGCAGTCAGTGGGCACAGTTTGATTTCGTGAGTTTATGATAGGGGCTAAATTATTAATGGGGCGTTAGGGGGCAAAGTGGAGCACTGGGCAGGATTAGATTGAGGGTGAAGTGTGTTGTGAGATGGGTGGTTAGGCTAGAATGGGGGAGAGGAGAGTGCTTTAAAAGAGGCCCTTCAAGCACTGGTCCTGGGCCAGTTCTGCCTCAGCTGGTGGTGGATGGCTGAAGTTGGATTTCAGCTCCAAGCTAATGTTGGATCAGTGCTCCGAGGCATTTCTGTTTGAGATATGACTGGGGGAAAGCTGCCATTCTGAGAATGAAAAGTTATTTAATTGTGAATTGTGAAGTTGGATTTAAGGGTTAGATATATGAAATAGAGAGCAATGGACAGAAAAAGTTAATAAACCAATAAATACACAACTTTGTAGAGAATATTTTCCACAAGAAACTAAGTAGTGAGCAAAATGGAAAAAAAAAAATGAAAAAACATTTTCTACATATGTCTGACTTTACTCTCATCTCTGGTCCACTCAATCGTCCAAACCTCATCCACTGCTGGTCTTAAACATAGACCCAGTCCCATAAACCAGTTTCTCTGCTCTTACATCTGTGGAGATAGTGGAAATTGTTTTCATTAAACATTGGCACCATGTCAGATGTGATGCTTGCTAGTACCTAGTGTATCACTGCTTCACTCTTAATTGCTCCGTGAACGACTGTGATGTATGCCATTATAACTACAAGCCTCTGTGCTTATTCTTAACCATTTGGCTTGTAACTACAGATGTAAACATTTAAGATGACGATAAAGTTTTTAATGTTTCTCTTATAGCAGATGTTTAAAGTGCTCAGATCAAACAGGGCCTGTTAGTACATGTTAGGTGGAGCTGTGTGGGTAATCAAAGTGCACATCCCTCTCCTCTCCACTCATAGGACCAGTACAAGTCACAGAGTGGCCCTGGGAGGAGGAGAAGAATGTCACTTTAAATATCACATTAGAGACAAGGCCTTTTAGCCAAGGGCAGGGTTTTAAAAAGATCAAGACATCTCGTAGTTGTAAAGACAAGGATAAATCTAGCTCTTCAAACACACACAAGTGGTTCTTTCCCTTCCTTCATTCATTCCTTCCCTCCCATCCCCCTACCAAAGATATTCCCTAAAAATGTCCTTGAGATGAATTGAAATGGATTAAAACCAGACTGGGTCAAAAGGTGACCAATAGTAAGTGGTGGACAGTCAGAGGTAAACAAGAACATTATTTATTAAGCATTTTCCTCTATGGATTGAAGGGTTTAGACATAATTTCCTCAGGCTTTACACTCCAAGCAAATCCAGAAGCCTGCTACACTGAATTAGTAAAGGCCTTGGAACTGTAAGGGATCTGCCATGTAGCTGTGGCCCAGGCTGCCCCATAATCCTTTTCAGTCTTGACAGTGCACAGCCATTGGCACCTCTTTACCTAATATGCGTGTTATTAAAATTAAACAATGTCATGATTCACAAGGAAAGGTTAACTCAGATTACTTAATAGCGTGCAAATGGAATATTTTATTCAAGACATAGCTGACCTGCTGTAGGACATCCCATGAATTTGAACTCTAACCCCATTCACCCAAACTGAGTTGTTGTTAAGGAGCACTGCTCAGAATTGACATACTTTTGCTTGTTACAGTCAGCTAGCTTTTAATATAGATCTCACTAGATTTTAATATAGAGCTTACTAGATTTTAATTTAGAGCTCACTAGATTTTAATATGGTGCTCAGCTAGATTTGAATATAGATTTGAATATAGAGCTTGCTAGATCTTAATACAGAGTTCACAAGATTTTGATATAGAGCTCAATAGATTTTAATATAGAACTCACTAGACTTTAATATAGAGCTTACTAGATTTTAATATAGAGCTCACCAGATTTGAATATTGAAGTCAATAGATTTTGATAGAGCTCACTAGATTTTAATATAGAGCTCACAAGATTTTAATATAGAGCTCAGTAGATTTGAATATAGAACTCACTTAATTTGAATATAGAGCTCGCTAGATTTTAATATAGAGCTCGCTAGATTTTAATATACAGATTGCTAGATTTTAATATGGCACTCATCTAGATTTGAATATAGATTTGAATATAGAGCTCGCTAGATTTTAATATAGAGCTCGCTAGATTTTAATATAGAGCTCGCTAGATTTTAATATAGAGCTCGCTAGATTTTAATATGGAGTTCGCTAGATTTTTATATAGAGCTTGCTAGATTTTAATATAGAATTCACTAGATTTTATTATAGCGCTCACTAGATTTTAATATAGATCTCACTAGACTTTAATATAGAGCTCACAAGATTTAAATATAGATCTCAGTAAATGTTAATATAGAGCTCACTAGATTTGAATATAGAGCTCAATAGATTTTAATATAGAACTCACTAGACTTTAATATAGAGCTTACTAGATTTTAATATAGAGCTCACTAGATTTGAATATTGAAGTCAATAGATTTTGATATAGAGCTCACTAGATTTTGATATAGAGCTCACTAGATTTTGATATAGAGCTCACAAGATTTTAATATAGATCTCAGTAGATTTGAATATAGAACTCACTAAATTTGAATATAGAGCTCGTGAGATTATAATGTACAGATTGCTAGATTTTAATATAGATTTGAATATAGAGCTTGCTAGATTTTAATACAGAGTTCACAAGATTTTATTATAGAGCTCACTAGATTTTATTATAGCTCTCACTAGATTTTAATATAGAACTCACTAGACTTTAATATAGAGCTCACAAGATTTTAATATAGATCTCAGTAAATATTAATATAGAGCTCACTAGATTTGAATATAGAGCTCGCTAGATTTTAATATAGAGCTCGCTAGATTTTAATATGGAGTTCGCTATATTTTTATACAGAGCTTGCTAGATTTTAATATAGAGCTCACTAGATTTTTATTATAGCGCTCACTAGATTTTAATATAGAACTCACTAGACTTTAATATAGATATTTCTAGATTTTAAAATCTAGCGATCTATATTTTAAAATCTAGCTCAGCTAGATTTTACTATAGAGCTCACTAGAATTTAATATACAGATTGCTAGATTTTAATATAGGGCTCAGCTAAATTTTAATATAGATATGAATTATAGAGCTTGCTAGATTTTAATACAGAGTTCACAAGATTTTATTATAGAGCTCACAAGATTTTATTATAGAGCTCACTAGATTTTGATATAGAGATCACTAGATTTTGATATAGAACTCACTAGACTTTAATATAGAGCTTACTAGATTTTAATATAGAGCTCACTAGATTTGAATATTGAAGTCAATAGATTTTGATAGAGCTCACTAGATTTTGATATAGAGCTCACTAGATTTTGATATAGAGCTCACTAGATTTTGATATAGAGCTCACTAGATTTTAATATAGAGATCACTCGATTTTGATATAGATCTTACTAGATTTTGATATAGAGCTAACTAGATTTTAATATATAGCTCACTAGATTTTAATATAGATATGAATTATAGAGCTTGCTAGATTTTAATACAGAGTTCACAAGATTTTATTATAGAGCTCACTAGATTTTGATATAGAACTCACTAGACTTTAATATAGAGCTTACTAGATTTTAATATAGAGCTCACTAGATTTGAATATTGAAGTCAATAGATTTTGATAGAGATCACTCGATTTTGATATAGATCTCACAAGATTTTGATATAGAGCTAACTAGATTTTAATATATAGCTCGCTAGATTTTAGTTATACAGTAAAGAATAAAGGAACATCACTGTGTTAGCAAGCCCACAGAATCCACACAAGCCCCTGGTCGGCTGTTTGCCTCAGGAAGAGAAGAACGGACAGGTCATCTATGCCCAGTTGGCAGACTAATTTGAACTGCCAAAACCAAGCTGAGAGTCATAACTTTGTTGTTGTCACAAATTAAGTGTGGGATGGGAGATCTCAGTCATATGAGAAATCAGGCCAGCCTGCACTTTAATTTCAGAGTCACATCACTGCATAACTGATGAGGCAGATGAAAACAAGCAAACAGGAACAGGGGAGATTACACCTGCACACCTAGCCAAGAGCAAAGCTGTCTTGGGACTTAACCTCTCAGGGCTCTTGTCACCTGAATCAAGTTCAAATCAGACTTGAGCATTGTCAATCTGCACAGCTCTGTTCACCATTTTGGAGTGTTACGTTAGAGAGTAAATACCACAGTAAGACGTCTTTTACTGTATAATGTGGTTGTGTGTATGTGTGTGGGTGTGGTTGTGTGTGTGTGAGAGAGAAACTTTTGACTTTTTAAAAGAAAACAAGAGGGGGATATAGATAAGACTGGTACTATTCTCAATAGGGCAAGAAGTTGGCTGATCTCTATGTAGGCTGGGATTGATTGATTGATAGCAGCCCGACTTGCTGGTGTCGACAGGATGGAGGTTGAAGTTGACTGCTAGCATGCTGGAGAGACTTGCTGATCAGCTATGATAGGCTGAATTTGTGGGAACAACCTAGGGCTGTCCCTGAATAATGCAGTGTGATGAACCGCATGGCATTACAGCCTCTGTTATCATGTCACACATATCAGCGTTTCTCCCCTCATGTGCCTGTACAGTGCCTTGCGAAAGTATACGGCCCCCTTGAACTTTGCGACCTTTTGCCACATTTCAGGCTTCAAACATAAAGATATAAAACTGTATTTTTTTGTGAAGAATCAACAACAAGTGGGACATAATCATGAAGTGGAACAACATTTATTGGATATTTCAAACTTTTTTAACAAATCAAAAACTGAAAAATTGGGCGTGCAAAATTATTCAGCCCCTTTACTTTCAGTGCAGCAAACTCTCTCCAGAAGTTCAGTGAGGATCTCTGAATGATCCAATGTTGACCGAAATGACTAATGATGATAAATACAATCCACCTGTGTGTAATCAAGTCTCCGTATAAATGCAGCTGCACTGTGATAGTCTCAGATGTCTGTTAAAAGCGCAGAGAGCATCAACAAGGAACACACCAGGCAGGTCCGAGATACCGTTGTGAAGAAGTTTAAAGCCGGATTTGGATACAAAAAGATTTCCCAAGCTTTAAACATCCCAAGGAGCACTGTGCAAGCGATAATATTGAAGTGGAAGGACTATCAGACCACTGCAAATCTACCAAGACCTGGCCGTCCCTCTAAACTTTCAGCTCATACAAGGAGAAGACTGATCAGAGATGCAGCCAAGTGGCCCATGATCACTCTGGATGAACTGCAGAGATCTACAGCTGAGGTGGGAGACTCTGTCCATAGGACAACAATCAGTCGTATATTACACAAATCTGGCCTTTATGGAAGAGTGGCAAGAAGAAAGCCATTTCTTAAAGATATCCATAAAAAGTGTTGTTTATAGTTTGCCACAAGCCACCTGGGAGACACACCAAACATGTGGAAGAAGGTGCTCTGGTCAGATGAAACCAAAATTGAACTTTTTGGCAACAATGCAAAACGTTATGTTTGGCGTAAAAGCAACACAGCTCACTACCCTGGACACACCATCCCCACTGTCAAACATGGTGGTGGCAGCATCATGGTTTGGGCCTGCTTTTCTTCAGCAGGGACAGGGAAGATGGTTCAAATTGATGGGAAGATGGATGGAGCCAAATACAGGACCATTCTGGAAGAAACCCTGATGGAGTCTGCAAAAGACCTGAGACTGGGACGGAGATTTGTCTTCCAACAAGACAATGATCCAAAACATAAAGCAAAATCTACAATGGAATGGTTCAAAAATAAACATATCCAGGTGTTAGAATGGCCAAGTCAAAGTCAAGACCTGAATCTAATCGAGAATCTGTGGAAAGAACTGAAAACTGCTGTTCACAAATGCTCTCCATCCAACCTCACTGAGCTCGAGCTGTTTTGCAAGGAGGAATGGGAAAAATTTCAGTCTCTCGATGTGCAAAACTGATAGAGACATACCCCAAGCGACTTACAGCTGTAATCGCAGCAAAAGGTGGCGCTACAAAGTATTAACTTAAGGGGGCTGAATAATTTTGCACGCCCAATTTTTCAGTTTTTGATTTGTTAAAAAAGTTTGAAATATACAATAAATGTCGTTCCACTTCATGATTGTGTCCCACTTGTTGTTGATTCTTCACAAAAAAATACAGTTTTATATCTTTATGTTTGAAGCCTGAAATGTGGCAAAAGGTCGCAAAGTTCAAGGGGGCCGAATACTTTTGCAAGGCACTGTACATTGTCCTAACCACAGGAGGGAAGGACAAAGATCTAGGTTTCCTTTTGCATGATCTGGCATCACTTCAATCTTAATAACCAGAGTCTGGATATTGCATGAGCACTGACTGACCCATTCTCAGCAGAGCTGCTAAGCCGCCTGCCACTGATGACAGAGCAGATATAATTAGCTGTGATTGGTTTGATTGAGTGTCCAGCCTAGGCCTGGGTGTCGGCCCTTCTGGGGCCATGATGACTGGCATTAATAATTGAATAATAGTTGGGGAGAATGACAATGGTTAATGATATCAAATGAATACCATAATCCATTGAGTTGACATCATTAGAAATAGTGGAATTTCCCCTGAGGGGGGGATGTGCTCATGTCTATGTCCCTTACAGCAGGGACGTCTGGGTAGAGACTGGGAGCCATAGATGGGTTACCTTCTTGTGTTAATGAAAGGTACTTTGGGAGTGACGGTCGTCGGCTCAACTAGACCGCTGGGTAGGGCCCGCTGAGTAAGGACCACCCAGTGACCGCTGGGTAGAGACTGCTGGGTAGGGCCTGCTGGGTAGGGCCCTCTGGGTAGAGACCGCTGGGTATGGCCCGCTGGGTAGGGCCCGCTGGGTAGCGACCACTGGGTAGGGCCCGCTGTGTAGCGACCGCTGGGTAGGGCCCGCTGGGTAGGGACCGCTGGATAGGGAAAGCTGGGTAGGGCCCGCTGGTTAGGGAAAGCTGGGTAGGGACCGCTGGGTAGGGACCGCTGGGTAGGGACCGCTGGGTAGGGACCGCTGGGTAGGGACCGCTGGGTAGGGACCGCTGGGTAGGGACCGCTGGGTAGGGACCGCTGGGTAGGGACCGCTGGATAGGGACCGCTGGGTAGGGACCGCTGGGTAGGGACCGCTGGGTAGGGACCGCTGGGTAGGGAACGCTGGGTAGGGACCGCTGGGTAGGGAAAGCTGGGTAGGGAACGCTGGGTAGGGAAAGCTGAGTAGGGAACGCTGGGTAGGGAACGCTGGGTAGGGACCGCTGGGTAGGGAACGCTGGGTAGGGACCGCTGGGTAGGGAAAGCTGGGTAGGGAAAGCTGGGTAGGGACCGCTGGGTAGGGACCGCTGGGTAGGGACCGCTGGGTAGGGAAAGCTGGGTAGGGAACGCTGGGTAGGGCCCGCTGGGTAGGGAACGCTGGGTACGGACCGCTGGGTAGAGAACGCTGGGTAGGGACCGCTGGGTAGGGACCGCTGGGTAGGGAACGCTGGGTAGGGAACGCTGGGTAGGGCCCGCTGGGTAGGGAACGCTGGGTAGGGCCCGCTGGGTAGGGCCCGCTGGGTAGGGCCCGCTGGGTAGGGACCGCTGGATAGGGAAAGCTGGGTAGGGCCCGCTGGTTAGGGAAAGCTGGGTAGGGACCGCTGGGTAGGGACCGCTGGGTAGGGACCGCTGGGTAGGGACCGCTGGATAGGGACCGCTGGGTAGGGACCGCTGGGTAGGGAACGCTGGGTAGGGACCGCTGGATAGGGACCGCTGGGTAGGGAAAGCTGGGTAGGGACCGCTGGGTAGGGAACGCTGGGTAGGGAAAGCTGGGTAGGGAACGCTGGGTAGGGAACGCTGGGTAGGGACCGCTGGGTAGGGAACGCTGGGTAGGGACCGCTGGGTAGGGAAAGCTGGGTAGGGACCGCTGGGTAGGGACCGCTGGGTAGGGACCGCTGGGTAGGGAAAGCTGGGTAGGGAACGCTGGGTAGGGCCCGCTGGGTAGGGCCCGCTGGGTAGGGCCCGCTGGGTAGGGACCGCTGGGTAGGGGCCGCTGGGTAGGGAAAGCTGGGTAGGGAACGCTGGGTAGGGACCGCTGGGTAGGGGCCGCTGGGTAGGGAAAGCTGGGTAGGGAAAGCTGGGTAGGGGCCGCTGGGTAGGGACTGCTGGGTAGGGACCGCTGGGTAGGGAACGCTGGGTAGGGACCGCTGGGTAGGGCCCGCTGGGTAGGGAAAGCTGGGTAGGGCCCGCTGGGTAGGGAACGCTGGGTAGGGACCGCTGGGTAGGGCCCGCTGGGTAGGGAAAGCTGGGTAGGGGCCGCTGGGTACGGACCGCTGGGTAGGGAACGCTGGGTAGGGAACGCTGGGTAGGGAACGCTGGGTAGGGACCGCTGGGTAGGGAACGCTGGGTAGGGACCGCTGGGTAGGGCCCGCTGGGTAGGGCCCGCTGGGTAGGGCCCGCTGGATAGGGACCGCTGGGTAGGGACCGCTGGGTAGGGACCGCTGGGTAGGGCCCGCTGGGTAGGGAACGCTGGGTAGGGAACGCTGGGTAGGGAACGCTGGGTAGGGCCCGCTGGGTAGGGCCCGCTGGGTAGGGACCGCTGGGTAGGGAACGCTGGGTAGGGCCCGCTGGGTAGGGCCCGCTGGGTAGGGAACGCTGGGTAGGGAACGCTGGGTAGGGAACGCTGGGTAGGGCCCGCTGGGTAGGGAACGCTGGGTAGGGAACGCTGGGTAGGGAAAGCTGGGTAGGGGAAGCTGGGTAGGGAACGCTGGGTAGGGACCGCTGGGTAGGGCCCGCTGGGTAGGGAACGCTGGGTAGGGAACGCTGGGTAGGGCCCGCTGGGTAGGGAACGCTGGGTAGGGACCGCTGGGTAGGGAACGCTGGGTAGGGCCCGCTGGGTAGGGACCGCTGGGTAGGGAACGCTGGGTAGGGCCCGCTGGGTAGGGAACGCTGGGTAGGGCACGCTGGGTAGGGCCCGCTGGGTAGGGAACGCTGGGTAGGGACCGCTGGGTAGGGAACGCTGGGTAGGGCCCGCTGGGTAGGGAACGCTGGGTAGGGCCCGCTGGGTAGGGAACGCTGGGTAGGGAACGCTGGGTAGGGCCCGCTGGGTAGGGAACGCTGGGTAGGGACCGCTGGGTAGGGAACGCTGGGTAGGGACCGCTGGGTAGGGACCGCTGGGTAGGGACCGCTGGGTAGGGAACGCTGGGTAGGGAACGCTGGGTAGGGACCGCTGGGTACGGACCGCTGGGTAGGGACCGCTGGGTAGGGACCGCTGGGTAGGGACCGCTGGGTAGGGAACGCTGGGTAGGGACCGCTGGGTACGGACCGCTGGGTAGGGACCGCTGGGTACGGACCGCTGGGTACGGACCGCTGGGTAGGGCCCGCTGGGTACGGACCGCTGGGTAGGGCCCGCTGGGTACGGACCGCTGGGTAGGGCCCGCTGGGTACGGACCGCTGGGTAGGGACCGCTGGGTACGGACCGCTGGGTAGGGACCGCTGGGTACGGACCGCTGGGTAGGGAACGCTGGGTACGGACCGCTGGGTAGGG